>NC_081138.1:18765418-18998685 GCF_958295425.1 Solea solea | reverse complement strand
AGAGCATTCAAATCTGTTTGTGTTTCTTTTTTTTTTTTTAAGTCAGTGCGTATTTACTGTGCCGCTCTGTTCGTCATGGTTTAATTTTTGACTGGCTACATTGTGTCGTGCTGCTATGTCACCCTGTGCCTCTTGGTGATAACACAGCTTATGTTCCTGCAAGAAAATTGACCTCAAGGATCTGAAAATGTAATCCTCCCTCAATCGACAAATTCTGCCGCCTGTCAGCGTGAGAGACTGGTAAAAACTAAGTGGGTTGATCTAAAAGTATGTGAGATTAAGACAGAGACAGTAGCCCGCTGCAGTATCTCCAGGAGTGTGACCAGAGGTATGGATGTGAAAGGGAGTGAAGGTGAAGAGAAATCACTTACTAAAGGACAAAATTATTATATCAGCTGTTGAAGAATTGACCTTTAAAACCACTCTCTGGTTTGTTGCCCCCACCAGCACCCCCCCCACCCTCTCCTTCTCCCTCTGTGGCTGCCTTCTCCTGTGTAATCACAGGAAAACAGATGAACAGGGAGGGATGGAAGGAGACTTGGGAGATAGAAAACAGAGAAAAGTAATTAAAACAGAGTGCTAGAGAAGGAGTGTGCTGGCCTGTGACCGATAGATGCAGCTGCAATGAACCGCAGTGGGATTAACAGGGGTCTAATGCTCTGACGATGCAGGGCAACGACTCGGCCTCATGTGTTTGTGGATTAATGCATGAGTGCATATGTGGCCTTTCATGACCATGTTTGTCACATGGAAAAACAGAGAAGTCTAGAAAATGCAGGAAGATGAAAAGAAAGCAAGGAGGGGTTTTTTTATGGACTAGAGGAGAGAATGAGATGAGGTGTTAGAGATAAACTCCAGAGGAACAGATTTTCAACTGACAAGGTTAGAACTCATTCTGTCTGTAACTCTTCTCTCTCTGTGTGTGTGTGTGTATACACTTTGTCTAGCTCCCAAATCTCTTGCTCCACACTCATAGGATTTGCTCAATGCTATTAGTCATTTTGCAGCTGGACCAGTGTTCACAAGACATACGGACTGAGATACTGTCCTATTTTTTTTTTTTTCCTTAGTAGAACTAATAAAACTACTATACTTAATTATTATAAATGAATGACACAAAGCAAACACACACCGTGTTACCGTCGAAATTTTGAATTGTGAAATTTTCGGTCATACCGTCTAAGATTTGCATAAATGTTTGACATCAAATGACTTCCCGTTGTCTACCGAGACAAAGCCAGCCTAATTGTCATTTACATGCTAAATCCACATTTTCTGTTTTGCTCCACGTCACATAAACAAAGAACTACACTTGAAACGACAAGCCCCTACAGAGTGCCACGGCTGCCAAATCCATTTTTAATCATAAATGCAAGTTGAGATGTGTTTAGTTTGGCTCTAGGTAGAGAATTATTGTCATCAGATAAACACGTCACTTTTTCCAGTTTCAAACAAGATCAGTGGAGTATGATAAAAATAGCAAAACACTCTATTCTGTTCCAAAAAACGATCAAACCGGGAGGAACGATCAGTCAGCAGTCAGTGGCACTGAACTGCATGCTAATGTCAGTAATAATAATACTGGACTACAGATGCAGTGATGTCATGACCTTGCATCTGGATGTGCTTTGAGATCCTTTCACGATTAACTCAGGGGAACTGAACGGACATTTCAATCTAAAGGTGGCACTTTATTAAAGATAAGGATGTCATCCTCTGGGGCATGTCAACCAAACTCATCGGATAGCCATGTTGTCCAGACAATAAATACTTTGTTAAATAAACATCTAAAAAGTGGGTAAAGAGGAAATGTCATCTGCAAATCTGGGATTTCTAATAATTGCAAATTGACCCAATTTATTGGCCCAACCAATTAATCATCTGTTGACCTCTACTATTGTTTTAATTGGATCGACTGGACTTAAGTGACTGACTAACTGACATTTCAAGCCCTGAAGGCATGCTGCTGTCGTGTCATGTTTGGAAAATGTGTCTAACTAACTAATAAACTGGAATGATAAAAATAATCCTGTGGAAATTCTTGTTTCATCAGATCAACAGTCCTGCCACCCATCACACATCCCATTGGTTTTTGGACATGGCAGTTTATTTGCTCTGTTTTGCTCTTGCTTGGTCTCTCTCTCCCCACATTCCGTCTCCGCCAAATCCTTCAATCTGCCCGTTTCTCTCTTCTTCCTCACCCCCCCCCAGTTCCCTCGCTCTGTGATAAGACAGACTACTGTTCGATTGGTGCCTCAACCTGCTGAATTTCAAACAGGCCCCTTCGACAAAAACCCTGAGCCACAGTCTTCCCGTGTCTGCTCTCCCCAGAATATTAACTAGTCCTGCAGCAGTGCCAACAGCCCTGCACACTCCAGCCCGCCAAAGCTTTGCAGACCAGTTTGGTACATAAAGAACATCAATACATTGATGGTGGGGGGGATATAACTCTCTGATCGCTAGGTGAACAACTCCTGCTTTAAACTTACAAAGGCAACCCATTTTTGTAATAGAAGTAGAGTAAAAGTAATGTTATGAAATATTTGCTGGGTTCAAAATATCAGTATAATTTTGACTGTTGGTCAGACACAGAAAGCTATTTTAACCCTCACTGGTGTTATTACTCCAGTGCTTAAACATTTGTGTTGTGTTTATATGAAAGAAAGTATGAGTTTGAGGATTGCAAATAAAGTATATGAGCATTAGCTTTCAAGAAAACAACCAATAACACAATTTACATTAAGAAAAACATTGTTTTGCCACACTTTTATCAAGTACAAAGGAGTAAAGTTAATTCATGGCTGCGCTGACTAAATACCAAACTAAACAAACAATAAACAAAAAAGAAAGAGAAGGATTCTTACCCTGCTGAGCCAAGTTTCAAATGCTGGGCCTTCAGTTGTCAGGAATAAATCTAGAATAGAGATGACAAGGAGACAAAAAAAGGGGGGTTGCAAATCATTAACTGATATGTTTATTTATCTGGCAAATGTAAAGCAACACAGAGCAGGGAATATTGAGTTCAAATAAATATGCTGTACATGAACATGCACACTGTGAACAATCAATAAAAACGAACTCCAAAGATTGCTAATGTTACCTTATAATAAATAATAACACAAACACATTAATGTTAATGAAAACTTTCATCAACTTTGTATTAAAACATTTGAATTTAAAAAAAAAAACAAAAACATACAACTATTATAACTCATAGAAAAAAATAACAGTGGAAACTTCAAATATTTCCAAACTTCAGTGGTGGTAAAAAAAAGATAAGACTTTACTCTGGAACTGAGTGATTGATCGATATTGAGGATGGGTGGAATTCCAAAAGCAACATAGATTAACTGACTTCTTACTGCAATATAAGAAAAATAGAGAGGATATTTGGGGATATCCCACAGAGAGCAAAATAAATTCACTTTACTTTCTGTGAGATTCAGCCCCTGGTAATGGCGGCAGCTCTCTCTACTGGAATCTGATAACCTGTGCTGGTACTCCAACTCCTTGCTCATGAAGCCTTGGCTACAGGCTGCATATCTAATATGGTTTCTATGTGCCTCTGTGAGAGGATGTTTACTTTCATCGCTGCATTCTCTGGACTGCGGCTCTGCCCTAGTAATTGGACATGAAATAAATATTGACATTGATCTACCTTTGGGCCCTGCTGTACGCCACTTGATGCTGTGTTTTGCATGGGAAAATACAAATGAGATAGGCACAGGTGGATAATCGAGGCAAGAAAGAGCAGGAAAGGAAGAAGGAAGGTTGTATATAAAGGCAGATGTGACAGGTGAAATCCTATCAAATGTACAAATGTGTAGAAAATATGGCCATGTCATTCCTCACTTAAGTGAAAAGGTAATGCATATTTGTCGTCTTCTTTCGGCCTCTCCCTTTAGGGGTCGCCACAGAGGATCATCTGCCTATCCCTTGTGTCCTCTTCTGTTACAACTGTCCTCATGTCCTCCTTCACAACGCCCATGAACCTTCCCTCTGGTCTTCATCTTTTCCTCCTGGCCGGCAGCTTCATCTCCAACATCCTTTGTCCAATATAATCACTATCCCTCCTCTGCACGAGACCAAACCATCTCAACCTTGACTCTCTTACTTTATTTCCAAACCATTCATCCTGAGCTGTCCCTCAAATATGTTCATTTCTAATCCTGTACATCCTGGTCACTCCCAACAAAATTCTCAGCATCTTCAGCTCCGCCCCCTGTCTCTTAGACAGTGCAACTGTCTCCAAGCCATACATCATAGCTGGTCTCACATCTTGTAGACCTTCTCTTTCACTTTTGCCGCTACCCTCTAGTCATACGTCATCCCTGACACTCGTCTCCACCCACTCCACCCTGCCTGCACCCTCTTCTTCACCTCTATGTGTGAAAAGGTAATACATAAACAGGATTAAACAGTTCAAATCCAACACTGGATTCACTGAGCATATCAATTGAAACCAGGCCTTGTGGCCATATTCATGTGCTATAACATACTATACTAGGATTCCACTGCAGTCATCGACAGAATCAGGTCTCTACAAGGACTCTATTTTCCAACATCATTCTGCAAGCTACAGATCATTTTAATATCTAGGTTTTAGTTATTATTAGGCATTTTATGTTTCGCACAAACTATGCAAATTCTCTGCATTTGTACTTTGCACAATGGTGTGTCCTCCTGTAACTATAATCAACCTGCCCTCCTGCTCAGTATGTTTTCCATCAATGTATTTTGTGTTTCATCCAACTGGAAAGTGAACTGTAAAATGCAAAGTGTGTAAATTGTTGGTTCATGTAAAGGGCTACTGAGATAATATTGTTTTATTAATTATTTAGTATGAAAACATCTTGTTTAATTTACAGGAGAAAATTAAGGTGATTTTAAACACAACAGTTAAGCCACTTTTAAGACACTTAATAGTTCATGAGAAACTTGCAAACTTAGCGCAGCCATGTTGCCCACACACACAGATGTTTTACAAATGCAGAGAGCTAACAAATGCACACACACGCGCGCACACGAACACACTGGGTGGTGTGTTAATGAGGTTGTATAATTGGCCAATCAGGATTCATAGACAGAGTCCAACCGTGATTGGCTGATTAAGTGTGATGGCGGAGCGTTAGTGAGAGAGACATGGGGTACAGCAAAGACATGCTTAGAGAGATTTCCATCTTGTAAACACTTAGCATTTTCACTGTGGGGGCACTTCTTCTCTTCACTCCTCTCTTAGTTTCATCAATCTTTTTTTCTTTTACACAAGTTCACAACTGCCAAACTCTTTTCCTTTCTAATTTCTCTTTAGCCTGCATCTAGGCCAGTTTGGCGAGTCTGTCACTTCTACAAGGCAGCACACTAAGGGTGTAAATTGATGATATCAAAGTGGAAATTGCCCCTGAGCAGCACATTAAACTTCAACCTGGTTTCTCCTTGGACCCTGTACAAAACATGAACCTGCTCTCCAACACAGAATGCATTCTAACAGTGTGTTAAAACCCAATTCTGCACAATAAACTAAGCAATACGGTCATTTTAATGTGATACTTCTGTCATGAGACTCTTCAGTCCATTGTTCTCCACCATTCTCCCCTCTCTTCCTCAGGGTCTCTGCCAGAAAGTATATTGTGCACAGTCTCATAAAATGTTAGCTAGCAATATAAACTTAACTGCTCCCACTATGATTTACTTTAACATGGTTTTATTTTTTCAGGGACCTTTACTGGACAACCATGGGCCTCTTAAGTTAAAAGTGATATTATAACAAGGGACAGCACAGAAAAACAGAAAGGCCTTTGTGTGTTAATTTATATTGTCATTCTTCACAGTAGGTTATCTTATTATCAGTGTTAATTATGTACACTTATAATATGTATATCAAATAATGTGGGTGGCAAGTTGGTACAAAGGTTACATGAAAAAGGTGCCTGATCAAATCAGGCAAACATTTGACCAGGACCTTTCTTTGTGGAGTTTGCACGTTTTCCCCATGATCTTGAGCTTTTACTGAAGTGGATAAAATCTGTTTTTCCCTGTGACCCTAACTGGCAGCCATCATTTTTAGTGAGAGTGAGCATCCATGCTCCAGGCTGTTTCTTGGTAACAGCAGTGTCCTTGGCAGAACCCTTCCTCTTGCCTCATGCAACCACACCTCGAAAAAAGGTTTAAAAAGGTATACAAGAGGTATTTCATTAACAACTAAATTAAAGAATTCACATAAAATGACTCAAACCTTTCTCATGTGTCTACAAAGAGAGTGGGAATAGCCACTGCAGGATAGCTTTACAGCCTGTTGGCTCCAGTACAAAGATAACTTCAAGTCTGTTTACAAGTCTTACAGAGTGCTATAGTGCTTATCAGAAAAAGTGTATAAACCCATTGTGGGCCCCAGAGGGAGCTGTATCAAATCTGATACACTCTCTCCAGTGATGCAGGGTCAGTGGGGTTGAAAATAATAAAAGAAAATGGATGTGGAATTAGACGCAGAGGTTACCAGACCTCTGTGGCCCGCTTGTCATCTCTGCTTGAGGTTACATTAACTGCTACTAGCATTCCACTGGCACGTAGGTGCCAGATTTTTAGAGGGAGGAAAATGCTATAAAATTCTCTGTGTCTGCTGCATCTATTTTTAATCATTTTTGAATGTCTTTATTTATTTATTTATTTATTTAATTTATTAATGCATTGGCTTTCAAGCCAGGGGCAGAGGGCAAGGTCTTGCTGCCCTAGTTCACATCTGACTGTGTGACAAGGAATCGCTGAAGTGCCTTCACAGACTTTCAAGTGCTTGAAGAAAACAAACAAACAAAAAACTTCACTTTTGGTTCAGCTTTCATGGTCTGAGACCACAGCGTATTGAAAATGTCCTCGACCTGGCAATCCAACCAATATCCTCCAGTCGCATAATTGATTTTTAATTGTGCAAACTCAGAAATCCCTGCTGAAAGAGAAGGCTAAATGTGACTACACTTTTCCATTCCCTAGCAAAGGAACGGCATGTTAGACAATGGCAGGACAAAAGGAGATTGTACGGTCACACGGCCACATCAAGCAGGCATTGTGGTTTGGGTATCACCAGTGATCCTGTGAGACCTGTTTGATTGCCGTCAAACATGGCCATCAAAGCTAAACTCGTAAAGTTGAGCACATTAGAAAAAGACAAGAAGCCTTACCAATAGTTAGGTAAAAAAAATATATAGTATCAGCTTCAGCTTCATAGCCTTATATAATTGCCCTATACATATATCTATATATCTATTTATGTAGGTGAATTTTCAGTTTGGTAAAAAAGTAAAAGTGCCTATTTTCACATGAAGGACATAGTATCTAATGGTGAGACCTGTTGCATTGTTGCCTTTGTTAGTTATTACATTTTTAATGAATTTTATTTATTTTGATACTTTATTTGAGTCTGATAATATCACTTCAAATAAATTACGGTAGTAGCCACTGTGTCAATGTGGGGTGAAGGTCTCAAGGTATTAAAATTTGGATACCATCCAAACCTAAAATCTACAACATTGCGAATACTGAAGAGAAGCTTCACTTCAAAAATAATATCCCAAAAAAAGATCACATTTAGATATTTTCCCCACCGTTCAGCATTTATTTGTTGTGATGCTAATTCATTTGTCACCTTTAGGGGCAACAGCATCTACTCCACAGACAATCTGAACTTGAAATGATTAAATAACACAACCAATCTCACCTTCTGTGATTACACATGCACATTAAAAGCATAAACCAAAATAACTGTCATACTCCGCCACTTGATGCATACATAATTGAGGTATATAAATGTGTGTTTGTGTGTGTGTGAGAAGGTGAGGTTGCATAACAACAACAACAACGGGGATTTGGAGCTCTAAGTGGAATGTAACGTCGCCAGATAATTAAGTACATGGTGACTGTGAAGGCCGGAGCAGCAGTTATACAAGTCGTTGACAGACACGTTGTAAAGGGAGACCGTAAGGAAGAAGGCAACTGCCAACAGATGCTAAGGCCATCCAGTTTTCAAGGTGCATCTGAATATATAACACGGGCTTACAAAACAAATCACTCCAAAGCTAAAGCGTGCTAATCCTTTAATTGCAAGAGAGGCAATCTATAATCACTTGATTATTTCTTTCGCGTTCCTCCACTCTGACACGCTCTCTCAGATTTTTCTGTTGTGTTAAATTGCCTCTTTCCCCAACAATAGCACTTCAAAGAGTAAAAAGTCACAACCACACAAACAAGTACATAATGAGCCGTGTGCATGAACACACAAAAAGCCCACCCCCACAGTGTACGGCTGATTTCAGCACATTACTCAAATATCCGCGAGTGCATCCGCATGTGCATTTCTTTGTCATCAGGTTGTGATTGAGCCAATCGTCTTTAATCAGCCAGTCCTTTCACACTAAAACAATAATTGCAACTGTGACTAATAATGTGGCACTAAGTGCAACAGACGCTACAGCTCAAGTACACTACAACAAATGCCACACCGTAAAGTGCAGGAGCAACAGGAAGAACTCTTTGTCTCTGTACTGAGTATTATATGAACTAGGAAGGTTGTACCTTTCAAAGTAAAACATACTGCATGCTTTGATGCCTCAACTCACCAACATCATCTAATATCACCTACTTAAAAATTCATAGATTATTCATTGATCTATTTTCTCTCTCTTTTCTTGTTACTTTGAACCCACACATTGCCATTTGAACCCTTTTTTTTAACACCAGCAAAGGATAAAATACGCAAGACATTAAGATTTAAGGTATTTCCCCACACACCCCATTGGAGATAACTTATAAAGATTTAGGAGAGCATACAGGAAGACATACCTTTCTCAAGGGATAAAGCTGAAATTAAACTTGCTGTCTACCAGAGTCAACTGTCACCTCAACACTCTAGACAGTTATGTACTATGTTTATTAAGGAGAAAAATATAATTGCAAAGGTAGAATTACTTTTGCAATTGTCTCAGATCATTAAATTGGAATAAACACTGGATTTGGCTTTTAGATATCAGGTGCCAATTCTTAATTAAAAAAGTGAAGTAAAGGGAGTTAATCCAAAAATAATTCTAAGGTTCAGACTACTGAAGAGAAGAAGAGAAGAGAAGAGAAGAGAAGAGAAGAGAAGAGAAGAGAAGAGAAGAGAAGAGAAGAGAAGAGCAGTCCTTGAGTTATTCATAGCCTCTCCATCAGATTTGTTAAGGGGATTGGAAGCAATTTAAAGGCCTCCGCTGACTGTTTGACTGGAGCAGCATTATGTCTCACTATTCCATTATGTTGAGCCACGGTGTAGGGATAAAGACCAGGCTTCATATTAGCCTCTGTATAAACAGATAGGGTGATGCTAGACGGGTGCTAAGCCTCAGTGGAGTAGAAGAACTCTGACACTGAGGAGAATAGACAGCAGAAAGCTAGAGCCCAAACAATTTTCTTACTTTGTCTCACTGTCACCTTTGCTCATATCTCTTGTCTTGTCTTTGTATACACCTGCCACCGTATCTGTCCAAGTCTGACTCACAGGATAGTGGCATCATTTCCATGGTACAAGCCATAATTCGCACATTTTGATATACTCTAAATGACTATTCGCTGCATGGAACGTCTTTTTTTCTCTGGCTTGAAGTGGTGCACCCATTCTACGTAAGGAAATGTTCAAGAAAACCAGCTGGGTTTGCTTCAAAACCTCCCCAGTTTTCTTGCAACATGACCAGCCCAATGTGCTAATGATCAAGGATCAAAAGCTGTGGCACCCAAACTTCATGCTCTTTCACGGGAGACGCTTACAGCATTGGTTATCTGATTAACAGTCAAAGGTCTGTCATCCATCACCATGTGATGATCAATGCTTTCTTGGGTGATGGCTGGGGAACAGTGCCCAGACCTTGGGTCATCTTCAAGGGTCTCCCTACCCCTCTTGATTTCAGCTGCCCACTATTGCACAGTTGATCAAGCAAGAGCATCGTCCCCGTATGCAGCAACCATGTCAGCATGTTCGGTCACACAAAGGTGCCAAAATTCGCACTTGTTCACAAAGACATTTATTGTCTCAAGCAGTCATTTTCAAAGGCCAAGTTGCAATGATCTGGCATTACTTACAATTTTTCACCCCACCCTTGTAGTCGAATAACCTTTCACCATTACCCTAGAAAATGGCAATACTGTAAGCCCAAACTGTCTTACAACAACAGTAAGCAACTTTTAAACTTTAAAATAATTGCTTTAAACATGTGTTGTTGAATCACTGACTTTTTAATTGGAAGAATGTTCACCCAGCACGAGTTACCTAGTGTTGCTTTGAAGAGCGGAGAGGTAGGAGAGCGATATTGTGTAGAGCTGTGCTGATTACTCAGTTTAAACTAGTCCCCAGTTGCTCTTATACTTGCCATGTGCATGTGCAAGTACATACTGCACACACAAACCCATACAAATTAATTCCCACTATCCTGTCCATGCAACCTTTGCTTTCAGCGCTGTTGAAGCTGCACTGACATTCACTGGGAGAAGTCATTTCTTACTGTGCCTGCTAGCTTCTAATTAGCTGCTTATTAAAGCACCGGTGAGCTTTTATGGACCTTGCTGCAGATGCGTTTCGGCACAAAAAAGTGGGTCAGTAAGTATGTTATGGCACGTACGGGACAATATATGCAGAAAACACTATACATAGGGCAGTAACATTTAAAAAAATATGGATACAGTGGCTTCAAAAATTATTTAAATGCCTCCATATTTTTTCTCTCTTAATTGTATTATTCACTACCACCTGAACTGGCTTCACAGACCAAAAAGTATCAACAAGGTGTCATGAAGCTCATTGAAAGCTTCTCCCAAACACACAACCAGAAGGAAAATTAAATAAAGATGGCTTTTTTTTAATTATTATTATTATTATTATTATTATTATTATTATTATTATTAAATGGAAGCAAAAACAATTGCTCAAGCTTCTGTATAGACTAGTAAACTGGACTGGCTGCATCTCATGTGCAGGTTGCCGCTCCAGTCAATGTTGGAGCCCCATGTGAGACGGTGGGCTGGGAAATGTATTAATATTTTGGGGACATGCTCAGTTCTGGTCACTTAAGCCTTTAATATCAAATAGATACCGCTTTTAGATTTGATTACAACATATATTCACCATGACATCATTTTCAATAAGCTTATGCAACATCACAACATTTATCTCAATACACAGTTGCATCAATTTTTCACAAAGCTCTTATTCGTATTCATGTGTTGGGGGTGCTGGAATGCTGTGTTCTCTCCAGCACATTCCAAAGATTCTCAATGGGACTAAAGGTCTGAACTCTGTGGAGGCCAAACAATATCTCATGGATCATGAAATAGGAATATGCCCTAAAACCTTCATTCAATATGTGTGGGTAGCCAACTGACCTCTTTTAACATCACTGAACAGTTCTTATTTGACTGGACATGTATAATGTGAATATTAAGCAACATAAAAACTGAAATCATACAATCATGGTATCAAACTATTTTTACAGAGGTGAGTTTTCCCATGAGCACAGGGATCTCAATCATTTTTTATTCAAAATTGTTTGCACTATAGTTGGCCATCCAGCCAAACTGAGAAAATCACGCAAGAAAAGTGTGGTCAGTTTAATTATTTAGCACTGCAGACAAAAGACTAGTTGTGACAATGATGGAAGCAATGTCTACTGGTGGTGCAGCATATACCTGTATGTATAAATTATGGCAGAAATACAATATGTTTTGTCGGGCAGCGGCAGCGGCAGCAGCAAGGGAGAAGAGCCATAACTCCTGGTTTAACCATGAGTAAGCAGGTTTGCAGTCAGCACACATATATCCATAATAGCAGCTGGGTTTCAGCTCACATGTAGCTTATAAAACAACAGAACTTATTAAACAGGAGCCTTGAAGCAAGATCAAAGAAATCCAATGGTTGGTAGATGAATAACTTGAAAAGAAATGTAATAAAAGCTAAAAAGATCAACATCAAACAACATTAAATATTAAATAAATAAATCCTTGAGTTTAAAATTCGACAGAATATTATTGGTGTTAGGTGAGGTTCAGGTACTGAAGCGAGAGGCTCCAGTTGAGTTTGGAGCACAGAGATACAGGCAATGTGATCCTGTTTTTACACAAGGTTTCTTAGTTCATTTTTATATTTCCAATAACAAATGAGTTACTCACTCACTGCTCCCTCTGACTCTGTTTGTTGTTGGTTATGGTTATGGATAGGTTGTTAAATGAGCACTGACATAAACAAAAACTATAAAACT
The DNA here is from genome assembly GCF_958295425.1 of Solea solea. Taxonomy (NCBI): domain Eukaryota; kingdom Metazoa; phylum Chordata; class Actinopteri; order Pleuronectiformes; family Soleidae; genus Solea; species Solea solea. Next base: position 18,986,416 of record NC_081138.1, on the reverse strand, counting down.
TAGGCAGAAGAAAGACACCCATGAATCAGACTGATTGATACAGATAGATTTTTTATTAAATTACCAATATTTCCCAAGTGTGGCAGATAATCTGATTAATTTGCCAAACCAACCCCCTATTTAATGCTTTGTGGGTGTTAATTCCAGATCCTGATTGAGAATGAAAACAATGATGACAGATTCAATTTGTCATATAAAACACTCATTTTAATGTACCCTCTCTTCTTGTTTTCCCTTCTCCAGTGTACTCCTCCAAAAGCATATTCAGCCACTGCTCATTGTTTTAGTCTTAGAGGAAATCTGAGGCAAACAACAGCAGGAGCAGAAGCAGCATTGCACTTATATCCTTGTACCTGTAAAAGCCCTTGCAGCTGTAGTAGTGGTTTATCCAGGTTGCAGTGCAGAGTAGATATGACAGCTGGCACCATGGCCGCATTTGGCATTAATGTCTGATACGCTGTGTGTGTGCATGTGTCCTGTCACTTCATAAAGCCTCCAAGCCGTGTGGATGGGTTGGTAGGGCAACATGAAAGGGAATTTTTTTGCAAAAAAAAAAAAAAGTAAAAGAAAGAGTCCACAAGAGGACAGAGCCATCAGAAATGTGGGAAAGGAGAGAGGTAGCGAGGCACTACAATAAATGGGGATGGACAGACAGAGCTGAACTCTCTTTACTTCATGTCTCTGAATAAGGCGTGATTTCCAATATCTGACGGCTGATAGAGAGCAACACATACAAATGCAAAGAGTTAGACACAGATAGCTTTTTGCAAAGCTATTCTTGTTAGGAAACTGCATTGACTGCCATTCATTTGGACAGCCTCGCCAAAGTTCTATCCCTAACCTGAACCATAACAATTACTTCCTGACACTAACCATAACCTAATCTTAGTTCAGATCATGACTCGGAAAAGATCCCTATGAAAAGCCACACACAGACACAGACACAGACACACACACACACACAGACACACAGACACAGACACACACACACACAGTTGAGGGCTGTATCCACTAAGGGTTACTGAGGAGATGGGCTCATGAGAGGCCGCCATGCTGATTGATCTCTTTGCTGTGTTTGTGGGGGTCATGGGACAAAATGTCCACTTTGTGTGTGTACTTAAGTATTAGGGTATGTCATTTGAATGCGTGTGGAGCGTGGATGTAATGACAAGGATGAAAGCACAAAGTCTGCGTGCTTGAACGTCTATGTTTGCGTGTCCCACTATAAGCCATCCCACAGCCTATCAGTCAAGCCCTCTGCGTTTGTCTGTTTGCATCGATTTGCTCCCCCTCGTCTCTTACCCTCGGACTGATCCATGCCTCAGATGGACAGAGAGAGGGCCTTTGGCATTCAGAAGGAAATGTCACAGCCTTCACGAGTGAAATAGATACTTAGTCTCAACAGATATTGTGGGTTGCCTCGCTCTCAGTGCTGGGAGCGAGGCAATAAGGTTAGTCTGAAAATATGCAAACCCTCAAGTCCAATTTTCTGATCTGCTGCATGTTTCAATATAAAAAAAACAACAACAACGCAGAAGCAGAAACTGATGCACACTCAACATGCAAACAATAAAATAAGCTCAAAGCCTCAGTTCAGACAATTAAAAATGATATCTTTTAAAAAATACCAGTGAACACACCAACCAAACAGAAAAGATGCAAAAAGGTATCCACAGGACCGAAAGAGACACTCAACGAGAGCCTGTGTGGAGTAGAAGCTGCAGCAAAAAGCTGCTGTAATCAACGATGTTGATGAGGAAAATCACTGAACATCTTTGGAAACTGACAGATTCATAGGTTGTTGTTGTATCGTCATGTCAGTCATTTTTTGCTCCAGTGAACACTACAGTTTCAGATCAAGATGCAGCAGAGTCCAATTTGTTTCCAAAGATTCCACAGATCCAAGGCTTCAAAAGTGTACGAGTACTTTCAAGTGTCACAAAACAAAAGGTGCTTTGTATGTTGCGCAAACTTTAAATGGCATGTCACAGCAGCATAAGTCACACACATCCGAAAATACAACACATGGGCTGTAGTCTGAATAACGGACTAAGTATTACTCATAATCAGGAGATTTTAAATATGCTCTTATGGCTGCTACTAAAGCCATGAAGTTACCTTTCTTCAACCTCAGCCCCTCAATGGAATACTTGTCGGCTTAACTCTGGGTTTATGTTGATTTCTTTTTGAGGAAACTATATCATATCATTACTATTATCAAGTAACCTGCAAACTAGTTTAAATTAAGTTTATATTAATCAATAGATTACTCCGTAGCCCTACACTAGTTTTGAATTCAAACAGTTAAATTCAAACAATTACATAATTCATTTGTAGATACTTGTCAGAGGCTCGACCTTGACTGACAACACAAAAGCTGTCATTTGACAGACTTTTAGATGAATAAAACACTATAACTAAACTAAGCAAAACAACACAGTGAGGTTCAAAAGTCCCACAATGCATGCATAATACAACAAGAGGGATCCATGGATGTAACAGGAGAATTTTAATGTGTGGCGAGCTACAGTATATGAACAGGAGGTTGACCTTGTATAACATAGTGACAGTGAGGAGCCTCCCTGCAGCCTTGGAAAAACAACCCATATCCTCATTTGCAGGTATCCCATACCTCCTATACCTTCTACCTGTGTGTGCTACAATACCCTGTACATAAAAACCATATTCTATAATATAAGATTTAAAATGTGACGCTGATTCTGTGAGGCTGGGATCCTCGGGAAGGTCATCCATGCAGTGGAGGCCTGAATGCAAAGCTTGGTCATCTCGAGCAATTCACAAGAACGTGGGGACAGCTCAGTGGTGTCGGAGAAAAAGGCCTCACAAAAAGTAACCCTAAAACAGTCCATATAAAACATGCTGATTCCGTGTGTAGAATTTGGTGGCATCTTTCAATGGAGTTGCATTTTGCAACCAACTAACTTGGCTCATATTATCTCTATATTACGTGTGTCTAGGAGAATAGGATAAATATGGCAGTGCAACATGGCAGATGTAAGGGGCTAAGAAAACACAATGAGTCTTAGTTTCAGGTGATTATGCACGACTGAAAACACCATTATGAATTTTATAGCCCCTTCATTTTTACAGTACATCGTGTACTGCTACAAAATGATTATTGATAATCTTTTTTATCATGTTCCCTTACAAGCTTCTCTAAAAATTTATAGCGAAATGCACAATGTCAGAGTGTCCTTTTCAGAGGTGCGGGGCAGAAGAATCTGAAGCCAAATCTTCACTGGCCACCTCCACTGATATGTGGCCCTGTCCCACTGCTAGCAAGGAACCAGTGGACTGTGAAACAAGCTTTTTCAAACTTGCTCAAGGCCCACAGAGACGATTTACTTTAGTGTCGAAAGAAGGAGCAGAAGAAAATCTTCTTATATATAACCGTGCCATACCTTGTCGGCTGAGAGGGAACAGTCCAGTTGAGCTGTGCAACCACGAAGACTGTACTTGTTATGAAATATGATAGTTTATTTTTATTCCTTGGTTAAAATGTCTAACAGACACTGGGGGGGTTGAAGATCATCTTTAAACATGCTTTTCTCTTTGAGAGATTTATTTTCCCCACAGGCTACAAGACGGCTGACTGAGTGACTGCCATAACACTTTCAATAACGAATAAAATGTCATGGCAACCACATTGCTTTATAGAATGATATGCACCCAATACCATACGCACTGCACACAGACACGCGCACACAAACCTACACCAAAACCATACTGCTGGCAAACACAAAAGTTACTTCAGTCACGTACATATGAATACAAGAAGATCAGGTTCTGATGGAACACAACCACCAGCCTCCCTCACGTCAACACCATACATACACTCACACACTCAGATAACCGCAGAACTCAGCCAATGCACAACGTGAAAAGCACTGCAAAAATAATCGTCTCTGGGCCAACATATGAATACCTCCTGCACGCTGAGTGACTTCCATGCTGATCTATCAAAATGAGTCATTCACAAAGGGGGCAAAACACACCGGTAGAGAATGGAGCAATGCTATTCCCGGACAAAATAATCTCCTAAAACCATTACAGGGTAGTAACTATGGCCAAACCTTCTCAATCACACACGCACACAGCCTATTCCTTTGACTTTCTTTGTGTTGTACAACTCTGTATGTGCGAGTATAAAGATAAAAGCACTTTGCATGGGCTGGAACAGCATGTGTGTGTGTGTACAGTATGCACATCAATTAAGTGTGAAGACATCAGGAGCAATGTGCGTTGTATGAGCTTTAAATACACCAACAGTGCAGTTACACAAGGCATATTACACATATTATAATAAAATTCTTATAAAAGCACTCTCTGCTTTGCCTCAAAATAGACAAATTAAATGTATAGCAATATATGCAGTGCTTGTTGTTACATACAGTATTGTTGTGTGCAGGTAAAATATGGGTCTAAGGTCCACACCAAGACCACATCATTATCATTATCAGAGGCTGAAATCCAACAAGAAACCTTAACTGCCAATTTTAACGACTAAATCAAATTAATAGATTCAAGTCAAGTTTATTTTTATTGCACCAAATCATAGCATAAGGCACTTAAAATAGTGGGGTTGAGAACTACCATTATTGTAGCGAAAAACAATTCACGTAATGAGCAAGCACTTGGCAACAGTGGAGGGAATAAAAATCCCTATAACAGAACAAAAAGAGTAATAGTGGGCAGGGCCATCTGACTTGGACGTTTCACATAATGAATGTAGCAGCACAGGGATCTAACGAGGATCCAGAGAAAGGGGTGATGGCTGGTTTGACCATGCAGGAAGCAAGAAACTTTTTTCCTTTTCTTTTTTTCTTACTTGCTGTGGTTTCTCTGGAGTTTCTCCTGCAGCGTTCTCACATGTGCTCACTTGGGCATTTAGGGAAGATTAGGGAGCTGGCAGGAGAATCTCAGGAGACTCCCTGGAGTTCAGTATCAGCTCCACTTATTTAGTTACAGCAAACAATAATAAGATTTTACAGCCACACTGGTGGGTCTCTGAGGCAGTGATAGATAGCATAGATAGCAGTGATAACAGGCTAGTGGTCATTAACATTCACAATGCAACAGGCTAATTTTAAACTTAATTATAATGAACACAGCCTTTTGATGAGCTGGACTCGACAAATGGCTGAATTCTCTGGGAACCATTTACTAGATCAGTGTTTTTATATGGGGAGTCATTTCAAACCACAATGACCCAATTCAAAGTTGGCATATTTGTGTGTCATATGCCATTTCTGACCATTTTTACTGTTACCCATGTGAGGGTCCCAACCCAGTCTCTGGGAATGACTGCACTACATGATTACAGATCATCTGCTGTGTGTTTTAAACCTACTTGTGGTGACAATCATAATCTGTGTCAAATTTCATGGCCACCGACCATGCTCAAAAATTCAATTTACCATCCAAACATGCCAACTTCACAGTGGCTTTAGATTTATTTAAAAAAATAAATCAAATCCCAGAGTAGGTTGCCATAGCCTAAATTAAAGAGAAATCTCATATCAATATTGTCAACTTTATACAGTAGACATCCATGTTATTTCCTTTATGTAAAGAGAATTTATGTTGGGACAGAAAAAAATGGGAAGACAATATGACCGCAGGCTATGGTCACAGTACTGTGGGTTTCAGAGAGGAAATACTCCGCCTCATTTATTCCTATCATTTATTTATCTGCAAAAACACCTGTGCTCATCAAAATAAGCGGTGTTTATTTTGCCTGTTTGACTCTGTTACAGTTAACCACACAATACAGTAATTGTCAATTATATATCTTTGTTTCTTTTATTAGACAGTTCCACATAATGAAGCTATGTGTGTGAAGTAGACATACTGTAGCTAAATCAATGAAAATGCCTTTCTGAATTGGCCGTAATGAGCATGTTTGTTGGGTTGCTTATGTTTTTATGGCAGGATCAATATCAGATCTGATTATGTGAAGGGGGTGGGCAATAAAACAATAACTTTCCCTCGATATAAAAACAAGATACACTCGATATCACTTTGAAAGAAGTCATTTCATCCACGTTTTGACCGAAAAGGTTCTTTGAACGAATCATGTGGCTGAAATGTCAGGTTGACTCACACAGTGTGAGACAAGCAAACAAGTGGTAATTTTTTCACCAACACGCCAGAAGTGAGAGCGAGAGAAAATCCTAACATAACCTAGAGCGACAGTGTTATAAGAAGACCCAGAAGAAGACACCTGAAGCAGTGCCATCCCCTGGAGAACACAAAATGCAAAACTTTACAGTCCGAGACGCAAGTACGTGCCGATGGTTCTCCCGTTAAGGCCATAATGTCTTCACTGTCTTCAACAAAAATGCTGATATCACATACACAATTGCATTTATTACCAAAGACATGGTGCAATCAAGCATGGTGGAAAATAACGAATTTAAGCAGCTGATAAAAGTAATCGACCCTCGTTTACAACTCTCTGGCCACGAACGTTTCTCTCAGACAGTTCTTTCCCTGCTTTAAACTGCAGAGAGAGAATAGAAGAACTGTGTCACACTTAGCTTCCAAGTTGAATTGGTCAAGTCACATGTATGTTTGTTTGGTTTTTCATTCATTTGCAGAACGTGCTACAGTTGTCATGTGCAACTTCTACAAAAAGAAACAATATTTTCACCTAAATAACACTCTCTTTTACTTGCATTTCACTTCAGAGGGAAGTGGGACCTTTAAGCTTGACAGAAATATTGAAGTGAATTATATCGTGATATATATCCATATCGAATAATAAGGATATCGTGATAAGATTCTTTTCCATATCGGCCAGCCTTAACTGTATGGTTAGCCGACATCACATGTACAACAGGAGCGCTCCCCTTGGTTTACTGGATGATGGGAACAAAACGTGCGTTAAACACAATGTCAACAAACCAATAAACCCCAGAAAAGGTGAGCAATGAAACATAAATGTCTGCAACAACATGATTCACACAGAACGAATGTCTCTCTTTTTGATAGTGTCGTGATTACTAATTTGGCCATTAAAAAATACCTTGGCCTGACAGCCAAATGTAAACATAATCCCTGCATAATCAGTTATTTCTCTTGCTCACCCAAAGTGTGTGCCCCCACCACTGCTGAATTATTAGCCAGACAATCAGCAAGACACTTCGATACAGAGCTAGTTTAATTAGATGCTGCTCATAGTATTACCATATGCATTGCCCAGCAACGGTTCTTTAAGCCAATGTTGCCGTCTTTGTGCACATTCTGCCAAAATGGCATCTTAATATAATTAGTTTGCAATTAAGACCATGATTTCTTTAAAAATGTCCTCTTCATAGCGTCATAGCTCTTTCTGAATTGACTTTATTTGATATAATCCTGCACCATTGCATAGACAGATGCAAGACTGGTAAATATTCCCAGTCCATACCACTGAAATAATTGGGGCATCTCCTGTGGTCGTTTGGTTTTGATGGTGACACCTGCTCAAATCAGCCATCTATTCAACTAAGATAATCCTGCCAGCTGCCCTGCAAAAGCTGCTCGGCTAATTAGTTGTCACTGTGGTGAAAAGTAACCTGAACAGAGCAATTACATCAACAAAGCCAGTTCAATGCTGAATGACGACTGAAGATAACAACATACTATTATTTTTTTTTCATGACCAGTGTTTGTAGGTGCAAAATACACCCACCTATCTGTAAACATCAGTATGGTTTACAGTGTATTCACAGTGTAAAATGACCGCAAGTCAAGTTAGCATCCCTTAAATGTATGTGACATTTTAATCCTTTACACACTTCCTGAAACTCCTCATTGTGTGAGGACAAACACAACACAAGTTGATAAAAAAACAAACGTGTGTAATACAGGGCTGCTGTGAATGGATTGCGGTTTAAAACACTGGCTCGAAGAAGATGCTAGTAACAATGGAGATTACAAGACACATGCAGTATGTTGCTGCCAGGCTGGTTGGCTGGAGAGTCTGAAAACAGAAGCTACAGAAGGCCTTGACAAAAGCCTGGAAATCATTTCAGATTGTCTTTCACTGAAATCATAGTGAGGTCAGCCAATTCACCATCAACAGACTACTTACAGCTATGACACTGGGCTGAGATTAAAGTTGTGAAACAACCCTGTAGCAGCCCTCATCTTCCTTGGACCACACTTAACACAATTCTTCACTGTATTACAGTACTGGCAGGTGAGAGATGGAGGCACAAATGGTTCCTCAACATACATACGGCCTGCCAAGTGTTTTTTCTCAGTTTGTTTTGCAGCCCTGTGTGTTTTACATGAGGCATTGTTATACCTTTATTATCATACTATCAGAATCTTTAAAAACATCATAGTTGATAGGGCGTTATCATTAGTTCTCTATATTTATCTTGACCTCGCTAAACACTAGGACCTAGACTGTTTTCACATCTCACTCTTTCCCTGCTAGAATGTGCAGCTACATTCGTAGCATTTAGAGGAGCAGGTGGTCACAGCCAGTCAAACAGTGAGCTGTGCTGAGGGCTGACCCAAGTGTTTTGCTCATCATCCTCCCACCATTCCCCTGCATTCATCCTCTCCCACTTAGGTTTGTTCCTCCACCACTTCCTGCCTACTTTCCCTTTCTCTCACACGTGCTCCCTCCATCTGTATGCCCTCATAGAAAGTGGCAGCCGAGGAGTCAGACATCCAACAGATGTACGGCAGGTTTTTTTCTTTCATTGGCTCTAATCCATCTATCTATCTTCTACCGGTTTAATCCTCCACATGAGGGTCACGGAGGGTGCTGTGCCAATCTCAGCTGACATAGGGCGATAGGCGGGGTATGCCCTGGACAGGTTGCCAGTCCATCACAGGGCCATATATAGAGACAAACAACCATTCACTCACAAACCTATGGTCAATTTAGAGTGTTCAATTTGCCTAATCGCCAAATCTGCATGTTTTTGGACTGTGGCTGTGACTGAGGAAACCACAAATCCTGTGAAAACCCACGCACACACGGGGAGAACATGCAACCTCCATGCAGAAATGTGTGAAATGTGTTTGTGTAAGAATCAGTGACTAATATACAGCAGGGAGACATGACAGCTCCCTCTTTTAGATTCACTCAACACCAAAAACTAAAGATTGTGATCGCTCTCTGGGTAAAGTGCAGGTCAGAAACCCTGGTCCCTGCATTACAAAGGGAAAGGGCAAATCCTCTTTTTCAAAGTCCTTTTTTTTTTTGTTTTGAATAAAAAATATATATCATGAATGGCAGCTGACATTGACGTGGCTTCACTTACCAACACAAATTGGCAAAACATGGATCCAAGATCGCTTATAAACTTTTTTTTAAATAGTATGCTGATACAGAGAGTGACAAAATAAAAGTGGAAAGCTAAATTGTAGGTCATTGCTCTGACTGACTGATTGTCAAGCCAATGAAAAACAAGGTTCAATCAGACAATATCCAACAATTTAAATATTCTGTCAAATAATGTGGATGTTAATTGACAGTTTCCTAATCCCTAGACAGATTAAATATGAATTAACTGCTCTGGTTAAATTGTGGAAGCCCATTAAATAAACCACATGACAAAAAGATACCTGCAGTGAGTATGACTTGACTAAATCCTCTCTGAATACCTTGAACATGAGGATTAGTTTCCAAAGGGGGAAAAAAAAAACATCCTACCATAAGCCTAAGTGACAGTGCTACACTAAGTGGGCTTGGCAGGAGGAAGATGTTGTAAAACAAGAACAGGGTGATTTCTTCATTCACTGGTGAAGAAAATAGCTATTCCCTTCTCTCTTAGTCAACTTGAAAATTGGTGGAATTAAATATGTTTTTTCTGGTTATTCAAGTTTCTTCAAGCTAAACGTTGTGGTATGTACTTCAGTAGGAATGTCTATGAGTTGTGTGTGAAGTTTAAAAGCTACATCACTTCTGCCTTCTGTTGGCTCCCCGTTACATGCAAAGAGTTTAGTGTTACAAACCAAGCATCATCTAAAAAAGTAGAAAACAATTAACTTCAAGTTTGTAAAAGGAAAAGGTCTGCATGACTTGTATGTCTTCATGCACCCAGACATCATGTTTGCAGCTGGAAGCCAAACTCATCACTGCCGTTTATAGGTGAGCAGGTTCATCCTGTGATACTGACAACTCAGAAAATGAGCGGGGAAGTGATTGTAAGTGGGACGAGATTGCAAATGAGCTGCTGATTATACACCACAGGATGTTGGACTGAAAGTTATGTTTTGAAAGTAAAATGTTCAAGCTTTTTTTTTTTACTAATTTACTAGGTTTTCAAACCTATAAAAGCTTAAGGGCTTGTTTTATTTAAATGAATGACAACTATACTGTAGTCGGCTGTACGTATAAACTACTTTACAGTATACGAGAGTGGATGAGCAGTGAATGTGAAATCATGCATGGTCTTTCAAGCAAACAGGATCATTTAGCCATCCATGAACTTAATGACCCAAGATGCTACTGGCTGTGCTTTTGTTCCTGAGCTACCACTTCCTGTCTTCTGATCAGTGGTGGCCCGTCCATAGAGTGCACTAGGGCGCCACCCCACCAGTCTGACATGAAGAAGAATACAGGAATCATCTAAAACAATTTAGAATTACACATTATACAGTCCGTGACTAACGTGTGTAATCTGCATTCAAATGTAGTTCAAAAATGTTCTGTCGCTCGTTTACAGTGAGTGCCGGTCAAGTGATGTATTTCCGATTCCTTTAGGGTGCACAACTCTTTAGCATAGTCTCTCGCTATAGTGGCGCATGCACACAGGCATGCCTTTGCAATCCAAAAGATAGGCAAAGTCTTAGGCACAAAATTTAGGAATCATGCATTTGAGGCAATTTTAACATATCTTCAACATGTAAGTCTATAAAGGGACAGATTTTTGATCCATCATGGGGACTGTGCTGATACTGAAAGACAATTGGTGCTAAACACCACAGTTAAAATATGTGGTGCGGACTTTGAGGGGTGGGATTATGTGGCACTGAACTTTGAATTCTGGACAAAAACATTTATTCCTGTGGACGGCAACATTGCACCTCTTGTGTATATACTGTATATAATGTACATATACAGTATAATGTATATAGTTACCTTAACCAACACACACACACACAAACAACTCCGGCGCTCCCTCTCCCTTGTTCGACCACTCACTCAATACGAGTAGTACACACTTGCTCAACTCCGCCACTGCCTCTCTCTTACTCAACCACTCATTCAATACAAGCGCCTGCGCTTCTCTCTTGCTGGAGCACTTACTCATGCTCATGCATAATAAAATACTGCTGAAATTGTGAAAAATACCGTGATATAAAAAATTTTTTATATCACCCAGCACCGCTGAACAGCTCCAAAACCTCTTCTCACTACGAGCAGAAGTTCCAAACTACTCTTGTGCCAACTGCCTCTCCAAGACCAAGCTTAACAGTACACCGGCATGAGTGAAAACCTCGGTCAACGGTGCATTGCCCACGCGTGGTTCCGTTGTATGAGAGACACAACTCACACTAGCTTGTCACCAAACAGTGATACAAGCTGCTAACTGTGGTCTACCTAGAAGTCGCAACACTTGCAGTTAGTTGTCGCTCCATTGTTACCTGAAGCTTTCTGAAACAGCATGAAATGCAACGCGTGTACATCCAACCAGATATCTACTATGACTGACACATGTGTCTGGTCTGTGACAGCACAGTAGATTTCAACCTTTGGAAAATTATAATATAAATTTCTCTGGCGCGCGGCTATCGCTATGGAACCGGAAAGAATCAAGCACGTCTCCCATGGGTTCTGAGTTGAGCCTGCCACTTATCTGTCAATCAAAAAAAGGAAAGGGGCGGGCTGCACAATAGTCTACTCCTGAGCAGTGCTCACTTTAGCGGATACTCCACCTTGTGGCCAAAAGGAGAAACCACACCTCTCTGTATGTGCTACTTCTCATTTCAGAAACTGGAGCACAGATACTATTTTGTGAGCTACAATGCTACACAGAACAATACATACATGGCTTATTCTGTTATAATATCTCTTCCTTACACTAGTGTAGTCATATTTCCATCATTTGTTTTTGTTGTTGTTGTTTCTTTTCTTTTTTGAAATAACAGTTTGCAGTGCAGTTGCACTAAATACAGTTTCATCTGCCACCAACGCCTACAACACACAATCTTGGGATTTTGTTTCCTTTGTTTCCATATAAATTCCTTGAAGCAGAGGATAACTAAAATAACCTTAACCCTCCAATTTACCTGCCTCCAAGACCAAGTGACTTAATTTCTTCTCACACAAAGCTGCACATCTAAAATAAAAACTTCTCATTTAAAAGTAAATGGAACTGCGGTACTTCTGCACCCAACTGGATTACAATTATTATTATGTATTACATGAACAGCAGACTACATACACTGGAAGCTTCACACTGTTGGATATCAATTAAATATGACGGACTTACCAGCGGTGAAGTCCTTGCTGAGGTCAATGAAAGCATTAGAGTGAGGGAGACGCATTTTGACAGGTGAACTCAGTGCATTCCGCCAATCTTGGACCCTGAACAGAAGAACACCGACGCAACAATAGAAATTAAAAGTTATGACAACAACAGAAATAAACATAGGAAATTGTCAGGCAACACTAGGGATGACATTACCTTTTGGTGAGATAGCAAACTTCAGTAGATCCCTGGCTGGTGGATCCAAAAATATCTGGAACCATGTCCCCATTGAAACTGTGGGAGATTTGTGTGAATGAAATCAAACACTTTATTAAAACTGTTTAAATAAGTTGACATTTGAATTGATATTGTACAACTAATTATGGTCCTGCAAAAACACTACTATGTGACAGAGGTTTGGAGAAGTAGTTCAACTTATGTAGTTAAGATTACAATTTAGTGGTGGTGTTGCTCTTGACCAAAACATATTAAAAACATTGGTGTTTCTTAGGCTTATAAGATGTCATTAACTTTTCAAAATTGTTTATGTTAACACAATACAATATTTCAAAAGCATGTTTTATTGGTAAGCATACACAGTATTCTAAGCAAAATCTCTGTGCAGATTTTATATGAACACTATTCAGATGGATACTTACTCCATAACAAGAGGTTGATCTGTGAAGGTCTTGTTCAGAGTCATCCAACCACTCATATCTGCATTAGGGATTGGAAAGTCTCTCAGAACTCTATGTAAATCACATCAGGCTAACAGTTTAAATTTCTGACTGTAAATAACAAACATATTTTCACAAGTACAGCTTCTAATTTCACTGTACTCAACAATAATAAAGGTTCTCTATTTAATTACATTTTAATCAATTCAATTATCTTCTACATGCAATCAAAAAATTTGAAGTCATTGTCATGTTACATTTTTCTAATCAAGACTGAATGATACCAGGTTAAGTGTCCAAGTAAACCATGACAATGTTATGGTGAGTCAGCATTAACAGCACTAAGACCCTGAAACAAATAAATGGCATTCAACCATTAATGAGCTCTTATATACTTCTTTGACTAAAAAATACACTTTCAATTCACAATTAATATATATAAATCTCAAATATTCTATGGAAAGAAAGGGGTCTATTTCGTAAAGATTTTAAACTTATTTTTATTATTGTAAATATGTCAGGCTATAGTGTAAGTGGCTCATCCTAAAATTCACGTCAGTGGTGTAGGGAGACTTCTCTGTAGGCCAAAGGAAAACACATTTGTGCTCCCTGTCCTCCCTCCACCATGAGCAGCATGAGCTGTACCTAATGTCCGGTTGTTCCCCCAGAAGATGAAAACTGTTGTTATTGTGGGGCTGGTCTGAGCTGTAAGAAGGACATCCATCTGTGAGTCGCCATCATAATCTCCAGGGACCACACTGGTGATGATGGTGTCCCTTAAACAGGAAGCATATAGAAGATTGATTAAAGTGGAGCTTCTGTTTTTGCTCTGTTCCTATGCAAACAACCCCTCCTACAAAGCAAACATAACCACCAAATACACACAGTGTCCTGCCTATTTCAGCACTGCTGAACAGAATGAATGAGAACATTACATTTAAGAAGTCAAAAGTTTATGAATTTATAAATTAGAAATGATTATAAATGTTTTACTGAAAGGTAAATGTGTATATTTACCTTGGCAAAAGGTCTTTTGTGATATTGATTTTGGGTTTGAAGTAAGGGGTTTTCGGGTCAGCCAAGAAAATCACCAACTGAGACTCTGAAACAGTGAGAAATCAACATAAACATTACATTAAACAGATCTCCATTATTATTATTATTATTATTATTATTATTATTTTATTTTTACAACGAACAAGGAACTAGCTTGTAAGCAATACTGGATCACATGCCACTGTACAGTTACACTCAATTATAATGGTTAGTTTTAGACATGAATTTCGATCCATCATCGTCTCCACATTACACGTAAGCCTTACTGTATTATACATTTCTACGTATACGTAGAAATACGTGGTTATTTAGCTTTAGTATTGAATCATCGACATACGTTCTCTGATGATGAAGATGTCTGTCTGTTTATCCGAGTTAAAATCCCCGAACGCTGCCACCGTCCCGTAATTTTCGGCACCGAAAAGGTCGACAGTTACATCCTGAAGAGCAAATGTGCTATACGGTCCTACAAAAAATAATACAGCGGCTAAACTATTTAATTTGATGATCCACATTCTGCTGTCTCTTCAGCTGTACACAACACCAACTGCAATACGGCACTCTGATTTACGTCAGGCAGAAACCGCAGCTTTTTGAATTTAAAATGACGTTATATGTCGATTTTTATTTCGGGTTTTAGTTTGTATATCTATTCTGTTCTGTTTTCCCGTTTACTTGGTAAGACGTCGAACTAATATGGACGAATAAGGATAAACAATGTAATAATTGCGCTTCCTTGTTTTACGTTAGTGTCGTGCAACCGAGATGGCTTGACAGTTGACTGGTGCGTCAAGCTAAAAAGATTTAGATAGATCTAAGCCGGAATAGCGGGAAGGTTAATTATAAATAAACGTTTAACAAACAGTGAAATAATCACGGCACTGCGAACATACAGCATTCATTTCAATTAATTACACATTTTTGTTTTTAAACTGTTTGCTAACACATCATGTTTTGTCTTATCGCTGCTTATAAATAACTGCAGCTGGTCAGGAGAATTATATATGTCTTTTATTTTGAAGGTATTAACCGGAAATTACAAAACCTGCTGACGATTTTGAGACTCTGTAAACATGGCGAGTCTTGCAGATGTCGGCTGGAAACTCCTGGAATTCAAAGGCCGATTAAAACGAGCAGGTCTGACGTTTTACTTTTATTGTACAAAATAACTCGCCTGTTGGTTGCTTGCTTTTTGTGTCTGTGCTTGTGTGAGATTGTGTGCTTATAAGGTTGCATAGTACGGTGTTACAAGTGACTGAAGAGTGCAAGCCTGAAAGGTCAGACGAGCTATTTTAAGAGTCTCTCACCAGGTCACTAGTTAAAAGTACTTAGTGTAGTGCATTAGATGGTATTTTCCTGCTATGATATTCTTGCACATTACTCAGCCATGTTCTCTATGAGTGATCCCCTCATGTTTCTGGAGGGTGGTATACACAATGTAGTGAAGGAAAACAAACGTCATAGCCGTTGTATTTATCACTACACGTATGGACATGGTTGCATATTGATTTGTCCCACCTTGTTGTGATACCAAGGTAATAACAATAAATGTATTTAATTGTAACATTGTCAACTTCATCAGCTACCTTTACTGTATTTAATAAACCTGTATCCATAATAATTTGGTGGGTAATATATAGATCAATAACACATCTTCATAAATCATTGTACTACCATAACATTTCCCAATCTTAGAACAAATCTGAATTCTCTTTCGTTCGTTACTTCTACTTTCCATGTAACATTAATACAGCGGCACAGTATTTTGAGGTGGATGTTATGGACCATGGACCATTATTCTGACTCTAAGGCTACCCCTCTCATGTTCCAAAATCATAATTTCATAGTTATTTTCAAGTACTGTCCTAATTTTTGAAGATACTTACATTATAGTAGTAGCAGGTATAGTAGTAATTATTCCTTTTACCAAAAATATAATAATCTACTGTTTCTCTACACTTCTCAAAGGAAAATAACATCTTTCTCTCCTAAGCCAATACATTACATTGCAATTCATTTTTGCATGTTGCTCATGATCATCTTTACCCTCAGGGTGTGTAATTCATTTTCGATTCATGCACGTCTAAAAACTAACTCTGTTCTACTAACTCCTTCCTGTGAGTTGCTGTAGATTTGTGATTTATCTGAGAGAGACGATTGGCCTTAATCTTACCTTTTGAGAATGGCTGGTTCAGTGGCTGCGAGTGTTCGGCCTCATCAGGATTTGCTCGGACTCGGTAAGTACTGGCACCAGATTGTCGAAGAAAAAAAAACATTGCGGTCATCCATGAACAGAAAACCAGGGAAGTGACCAGTAAAGAGTGCATTTTGTCGTCTGGACACAAGAAACTTAATGTACATCCCAGTTTCAATTGTTTCATGATCATAGGGAAACACCTTTGCCTTTATGCCACTGTATTATTTAAATTGTCTCCTCATTAAAGTGTTTGTGTTGGAAATAACAATATACAGTAATGTAATATATTAGTAAAAACAATACAAGGTAGTGATATCGCTCATACAGTGTGTTACTTGTAGACATAGCTGTTAATCGTGTTTTTGTCTTCTTTAAAAGTGACACGACATGACTGTACAGTATTATTGAGGTCACACACAGCGGTTCACAATGTCTTGAAAGGTATGATAGACATCGGCGTGTCTGATGTTTGTCATGGGATTGTGTCACACCAGTCAAACCTCAACAGCAAGTATTTGTCTAATCTCAAATTAAAAGGAGTGAATTATTGGACTTCCTCTATGCTCTTTAAAAGTGTTATCTGTGAAATAGATATGGATTGGCTTTGTCCCCTGCAACTTTGAAGCTGATGGAAATTATGCAAATTTCAGTGAGAATGTGAATTTTTCAGTACCTGCGGTATTGACCCAAGGTCGAACCTATTAAAATGCAAATCTCAGCAAAGTGAAAAACGTCTGAAAGTAGAGAAAGTCCAACAGATGGAGGTTTCCCTCAAAGTGCGCTCTCTTTTAGACATGTGGATAATGTTAGGATATATACAGTATACTTTACATACTATGTGAATCTGGTGGTAAGTCAGATTCAAGCTCAGGGCCTGAATATTGTTTTGTGTGCCGAGCCTTTTGACATGACATGTTGCAGTGAAAAAGCAAATTGGCTTAATGCATGCGTCTGTTGTCATTTTTCTCTGTATGTATTGTATCTTACATTTATTCGACATGGGGATGATTTGATGAAAGGAAATATCCACAAGCTATAGTTGAATGCAAACCTTTTCCCATTCACATATTGAAATATAGCAAATAAGACTGTACTGACTCATAATACAAAGCAATTACAATGTAACTGAGATGAAAACCATTCTATCCATATCACTTCACGTCTTAAATATGTCATTATGATGTTGTGGATATAGTGCTGTTAGAAAAACAACAACATCAGCATTCATATTGTCCCTCTAGAAACCTTGCTTTCATTATATAGTCTCCTGGCCATTGGAATAGGGTTTTCACAGAAAATAGATGACTCGCTTTATGGCACAAAGCAACTGTGTTATACTGTAGCCAAAACAATGAAGAGAACAGAATTCACCCGTGGTGGTTTTTATGCAGGGTCGTTTATTATATAGAAAACAACAGAGCTCGCGAACCTTTACTGGCGTTTGCAGGACAGTGACCAAACAGGAAGCACTAGCAAACAAAAGTTGTATGTTGGCTCTTTAAGACATAATAAAATATATTATAGGTCATTATCTAGGAGAGTAACACTGGTAAAATGTGGTACTAATGGGCGTCTCTCTCTGCCAGGTTCCATCTATGAACCTCTTAAGCTGTCCAGTTTTCAGCGTGAGGATGAGCCCTTATGGGAGAAGCTGGACCGCTACTACAATGCTGGTAAGTAACAACTACCAATTATACAAAGCAGGAGTTCCATAAACCTTCCACTAAGTGAAACAAAACACACTGCTGTCAGCCACTAATCCAACAGTTTTTCTTCGTGTCGTATATGTGATTGGACAGAAGAACTCTCCTCACTAGGGATGGAACGGTTCACAAAATCCATAGTTTGGTTCATATCACGGTTTTCGGGTCATTTAATTCCTCTCTTTTTATTCTCAAGGACATGTCATGCAAGCATGCAAGAACTGAGGGAATGGGGCAGCTTGATTAGGCTCTTTTAACAGCAAGAGGGGAGAGATTGCTTCATTTAAACATGCTGTTTTATTTATTTGGCAAAAAAAAAAGGGTTAAAAACTGTTTGTGCTTGCAGTGCTTGCATACAGTTGCTGTATCATCCACCACAAAATCCGAAATGCTCCCAGAGAGGAGAACGAAGTGTAAAAAGAAAAGACTAAAAAGGGATTGTGGTCAAAGTTACCTAATGCTTCTAGCAAACAAATAATACGGACATAAAAAACTAAGAAAAACTTGGGAAGGCAACAAACTCGGAGGTAGATTTATGAGTAAGCATTGCAGGCCATTCCAGGTGATGCTGCCAGCATGAGTAGTCAATAACACAGATTCAAGCCTGACTGCAGTTGAGATAAATACACATTAATACTGATTACAGAATTACCAGCAGCTGTGAGTGCAGCACAAGAGCAGCAGTGTGTGTGTGCGACCTCCCAGGAATCACAAAGAAACCACACCACACAGATAAACATATGGTGTCCTCCAATTCTGACGAGTTATCACCCATCTGGACTTTAAATAAAGGGGAAAGCAGCTTTTGACAAGCAGGTGAGGAGACAACTAGGAAACACACACAGGTCATATATGAAATAACTCATTTGTTGTGTCACTGTCATCGAGAAGCCTTTCCCTGGCAGAAGCTTGTACTTCACATTTATGCTGTTTGTATTGCACATTGTATCTAAAATTTCTAATATGTTTTGTAAAATCCTATTTATCCTTTAATTTGCTATTTTGTGGCTGTAATTATTTCTATTTTATTTATTTTTAATTATATTTTACTGCTATTCTTTGTGCTGCTGTGTCAATTTGAATTCCCCTGTATGCACGTCAGTAAAAGTATATCTTAAATTAGCTTGGCTTATCTTGGCTTATTTTAGCTTAGCTTAGCTTAGCTTTTTCACAGTTATGTTTTCCACAAGTTTTCCAACAAGTCAACTATGCATCTTTTTTCTGCTACTGAATCAGCTGTTTTAAAAGTGGATTTGGACACAACAGTTAAAAGAGAACTAAAGAGCAGCCACGTGTCTGGCATGCTTTTAATAAATATATTAAGCTTCGCTGAGAACAGCATCACTATCAATTTCCACAGCTAAGA
Organism: Solea solea; assembly: GCF_958295425.1. NCBI lineage: Eukaryota > Metazoa > Chordata > Actinopteri > Pleuronectiformes > Soleidae > Solea > Solea solea. The sequence continues at coordinate 18,966,974 of NC_081138.1, read as the reverse complement.
CCTTAGCCCACCACGTAATGATTGAAGTGATCATTAGACAAAGTGCATGAGGTTCTCTCTGACTCATCTCAGCCGATCTAATCAAAAACATTGTTATTTGTATAGCACCAAATCACAACATACATTACAACTCAAGGCACTTTACATAGTAGAAACCTTATATTATTATATATATGATATTATAGAGGAGATGAGAAAGCATTGGTGCCAGTGGAGAGAATAAAAACAACTCCTTGAAAATGAATCTCTGGCAGAAACGGACTCAAATATGTGCAGCCATCTACTTCAGCCGGTTGGGCTCAAAGTAAAAAATGGGGAGAGAAAAGCAAAGAGGGATGCGTTCTATATCAGTCGTGGTATTGCATTGTAATTTATACAAGCAATTGCATGAATTGTTGCAAAAATTATACTGATATCAATATTAATCATGGCATAAAAATGATGATGTTGATACTACTACTAATAATAACAACCCTGCAACTGGATCTGGATCCTGCGGCCAAGGAGTCATGGGTACCCTCGGAGCGAGCACAGGGAGGTTATTAATAATAGGGATAATAATATTAATTATAGCATCAGGTCTGGATCAGGATCATGTACCTGCAGAATGAGGACAGAGAGAGAGAAAAAAAAAAACTAGAGGAGAGGAAGAAAAAGGTTAGTGACATGTAATGAGCGCCCAGTGCACCAAAGGAGTTCCTCCAGCAGTCTAAGGCCTACAGCAGCTTTACTAAGGGATAGTTTAGGTTTCCCTGAGCCAGCCCTAACTATACGCTTTATCAAAAAGAAATTTTTTAAGTGCAACTTTGAATACGGAATAATTTTGCAAAATTAAAGAAAAGGAGAGGGAAGGAATGGCTGAGGAAAATGGCTGATGTCAGTTTCTGTCAGGTGGGAATGTGAGAGGACAAAGAAATGATCATCACTGTGCTGCAGAAGGTAGTTTGATGGTTTGAAGTTGGTTTATCGGAGCAGCATCTGTGATTTTATAGTCAACCTTTTTTTTATGCTTTATTTTATATAATAGGGTTATGAAAAGTAGAGGAGAGACATAATATTAATATTATAATATAATAAAATACATGATTAATAAAAAATACACAGCTGTGGGTCAGGATTCAGGCAGAGGATTTACTTACTGACATTTAAATGTAAATTACAGCTTTGGCTACAGTGAGCTGTTGTGTTATTTTTGCCTTTCCTTTATTTCATTTCCACAAATGAATCAGACGACAAGGAAACCAAACAACACTGGGTTGGGTGGGTGTGCATTTAGGGGTTGTCAGTGCGTCCAGTGTGGAAGTGTCTGTTCTGGTCTGAATGACCCGTATTCTCACCTGAATGCACCTCAGACAGATATGACACAGCCCATTGGTCCACTCTGATGAAGATAGGGCACTGTGTGTGTGTGTGTGTGTGTGTGTGTGTGTGTGTGTGTGTGTGTGTGTGTGTGTGTGTTTCTTGGACTTGTATTTGTTACTTATATTTCTGAGGAACTGGTTAAGTTTAGGGCTAATATTTGAATTATTGTTAAGTTAAGGTTAGGCATTAATTGTGATGAAGTTTAGGGATAGGGCTCTGTTTAGGCTGTCCAAATGAATGGAAGTCAGTGCAGTGTCCTAAGAAGAATAGATGTGCAAACCTGTGTGCTGGTGTGGCAGGTGGGTCCTTATTAGGCTGTTTACATAATGTGTGCTTGGAAAATTTCAGGAGACAATAAACCGAGCTTGTTGTGCAACAGGTGTCGCTGTCAGTCGGAACTGATTTGCTGCTATCAGCGAGCACAGCGTTGCCTGCAGCGTCAGCTGTGCTGAAATCCCATAGATTTACGGAGAAAAGCCTCCGCCAAATTGCACGATGTCAAAAACGCAGTGTTGAGCATTGGGCTGGTTTAATTGTTGTGTTGGGTGGCGGCTCGAAGCACTTGTCCAATTCCAGTCTGGAACAAAGCCAACATTGTTATCGCCAGAACCCAGACCTTCCTGCCAATATACCTGCTTTCTCTCCATTTCTGGGAGGGAAAGAGGTGGAGAGGGGTGAAGTTGGGGTGACAGTGACAAATCAAACCAGTTCAATTTTCCTCCTTTCTCTTTCTTTGTTGTTTATGTTGCAAAGCTGCCCCCAGCTCAGATGAAGGCAGCAGTGTTAGGCTTACACTGCTGTTGTGAAAGGAGACTTGTTCTCCGTTATCAAGGAAAGAACACCAGTGGAAAATTATCATTAATCTCTTCTCGATCATCGCCACGTCATCTCTTACTGTGTGTTTTTCCCCCCTCTCCCCGTCTTTCTCTTTTTCCCTCTCTCTAAAGCTTCGTATTTATGTGGCCACAATCTATTGACTCCCCTTCATCCTGATAATACTAGAGGCAGAAGGCAGTACTGCTCTGCCATCTGGCTCACACTGATTAAGAAATGGAGAAAACATAAACACTTTTTATTATTACTATTTATCTTTGTTAATATGTCTTAACTTCCTGTTGTCTTTCTTTGTTTTTGCTTTTCCTCTTTTACAATAGCTCACACTCCCCTCATCTATTTCAATAAAAAGCTAGTTTAGACATATGTGTGTCTGTCATGTGTCAGTAACTTATTTCCTCAAGATTCCCTTTCAATTTTAAAATATCCATAATGCTTGATCACTTTTCTAAATGTATGCACATAAATCAAATAATCAACTAAATCTGATTTTACTGATGAAAATGTAATAACCTAGTTGTCTCATAACACATCTGCATGTTATTGCATCAATACTAAACGCATAATCTTCCCATTCTTTCTACCAGACACGGTTGACAAAAGCAGCTCATTTTAAGATTTCTGGTGTAATTATGGATTGTAGGTTAAATGAGCTTCTGCAAGTGAAGATAATCTTTGACCTTTCAAAAACATACTTAGGCCATGCACATTTTCTTCAATAGCAAGACGAGATGAAAAATATTGGCCACGGTTCAAAATCGAGGACGCTATTGAAATCTGTCAAATAACTGCAGAACTCTAATAATGCTGCTTCTCCCTGAACCAAACCCCATCATGAAATAAGCTGATATGCTGTCTCTTTAGGAATGAGATGAGAGGCTTATATCACTGTTGAAAGTGAAAAAAACATGGTGACTATAATAATCACCGTTGCAGTATTTACAGTTTGTGTTACTTGGGCACCAGTTCCCTGTATCCTCCTGCCTTAACGCTGTTCCAGACATGGGCTTATACCTTTATAGTTTCAATGCTATAGTGTTATTGGAGTACTGTATATGTCAAGACATTTTTCCTTTTGTTATATTTTTTATTTTCATGTAGAAAATCAAGGTCCATGACGGTACCATATGGTTTCTTGCCCGTCTGCTAAAAAAAAAAAAAAGAAATCAAGAATAATTTTTTTTTTTTTTACAGTGTTTCCCAATCCTGGTCCTCAGTGACCCCGTCCTGCATGTTTTAGGTGTTTCCCGGTTCCAACACACCTGATTGATTTCATCAACTGACCGTCATTCGTTTTTACCATCATATAATTTCACAGGCCTCCATTGATTGGTCACAAGTTACCAAATTTTGCACCGGTAAAGGATTAATATTGATCTCCTCTGGAAAGAAAACATGCACTTTTACTATGGCGGTTGAGTTAACTGCTGGTTGATCTGTTTAACCAGTGCGTTTGTTTGTTTGTTGTTACATGAAATTGTAACTTGTACCCATGCTGGCATAATGTGTCCTGTGACACAAGTAAAACAAATCTGTCTATTTCCACATTCCCCTAAAGCATCTGCTGAGGAAGTGCACAAATACCAACTTATTCTCTCTTTTGCGTCTCTCTTTTCAATCTATGTTGCTGTATTATTTTTCTCTCCTCCTCATCATCTTCTCTCATTTTGCACACCCTGTCAGTGCAGTGAAATGGCCCATTGTAAAAGAGCAGATTGTGTGCGTCTGAGACATTAGCTGCTGATTTAGTGGAACATTAGCTTGATGGATTGCCGAAAACTCCCAACAATAGTTGATTTGCATCCAGAAGAAGTTGCTGTCTGAAAATGAACAGCGTTCAGCATTTTTATCATTTATATTCTGCATCTAATGATGACTTACAGAGCGTTGCATTGGTAAAATGAAACCCTCAGTCCAAATTGTGTACAGTCAGAGCACCTCCACTCTCTTTATCCTGTTTTATTATGAAACGGTCGATATTTATTGTCTCTACTAAAGTTTAAAGCTGCGGTGTGTAACTTTTGTCGATTTATTTTTTTATTTTTTTGCTTGTCTTTTATAGCCTTCATTTAAAAACAAATGTGGAGAGGTAGAATTCATTTCTGATCATTTTTGTGGATGCTTCGTTGTAATCTAAAATCCAATTGAAACACTGGCATAGTGAGAAACGCAGCCATAGCCATGTGATGCTGATCTTGGACAATGGTAAATATGAAAGTACAAGTGGAGATCATAAGGCAGATAATGTATTGACCTCGGTGTCTCCATTGATCCATTGGTTTCCGGGATAGACGGTGTTCTGAGACAATCCAGTGTGAGATACAGAGGTAACCCGGAGTAAGCGATGACCAATACATCTTCGAGCCTTTCACATCCCCGCCACTAATGTAGCCACAGCTGAAATTAGCTTATACCCAATGGCACTATCCAATTATTGGTTAACATATGAGAGCAGTCCAGATGGGATTGCTTTGTGTGTGTGTGTGTGTGTGTACGTGTGTATCCCAGCACGTGTGCTTACACTTAATTAACTCTATGCTGAGATCAAGTGTCAATACAAGGGCACAAAAATCGTCACGTTTATTTGATTTTGCACGTGAGAGTCGGCTGAAAGTTCCGCGTAGTACGTTGGAGTGATACAAGGGTGTGTGCGTGTGGCCACTCCATCGTGATATGATACGTGGGTGAGAGGACTGCCTGAGAGGTTTATTAATATTCTGCCTAATTCACGCTTATCAGCGTCTTCATCTCACTGCCAAAGTGACTCCCACCCTCAGTTGACCAGTGCACTCATTCACAATACAGAAAGATTGACATCCGCACCCCCTCTTTCTCCCACCACCCATTACGTTGATTATTTCCATTTACACACACATACACGCAGATGTGTGCAGCTATTCTTCTTGGGACACTTCATATCATACTAGAAATGAGGTTCTGCCTTATTAGGTTCAGGTTTTGGGCCGCATAAGCAGTGCTGGTAAAGTATAGTGCAGTGTTTATGCCAGAAAAGGTCCTAAATAAATACGAGCGCACACATCTTCTCAATTTCCCTTCTCCCTTGCCTCTTTCTCCTTCCATTTCCCTTTCTATCATTCTCCTCCTCGCTGTCTGACTTTTACTCTGTATCAAACAACAGTGCAGAATGAATGTCCCCTTCATTTGCACTGGCGTAATGTACTGATGAAAAATGAAGTGATCCCTCCAGACAGATTAGTCATCAGTGAGGGGACCTCTGCAGGAGAGAACGATATGAGAGAGTGTGTGAGTGTGTGTGTGAAATAGATAAATGACTTTCCTGCGGGCCTTCTCTTTGTGTATGTAATATTTCAGCGTGTATTATTGGAGGGCCATGATCTGTGCGCTTTAAGAGCTTTCCTCCATTGTTCTGTCCCCGGTAACTAATGTTAAGCATGAACTTTTGTGAACTTGAACTGTCTTAGTTTTCTCTTCGCTCCCCCATTTAGTGCTGTCAGATTGTCACAGTCACAAGGTAAAAAATGTCTCCCTTATTTCTACAGCGATGACCTTAGCCATTATCTACTGGAGAGCTCACCAGCAATAATTGATTGGTGGAGTCACTCTTCCTCTCTATATGCTGTTATCAGAGGTTTATTCACATATTATTTATTGCCCATTTTATACCTTTTTTTTTTTGCTACAAATACTGGAAATGTAACCTGCTTAAATTGTATTCATTTAATTTGAATATTTAAAGGAGTCACTAAGAAGAAGCATGTAAAACACTCAGTTTTTAAAAGATTTAAACTAAATCCCCTCCAACGAAAGTGTGTTTTGTCATAACATTTTAGTATTTTATATGACATATCATGAGTGATATAAAAAGTCAAGTATCTCCACCTTGGAATTGCAGTGACAGTTTTAAAGAAAGATTCAGACAGGCAGACTCTGTCAAATCAAAAATCCCATCGACCTGTCTTATACCTGTCATTGTTTTTTTGTGTGCGTGTCATTTCACGAAGCATAATTGGTGAAGCCAGGTGTAGAAGATGATCGATATTTTGCTCGCTATGTTGTTGTAAAATGCAGATATGTCAGGAGTAGTGATCAGAAATGATATGGATATATCTAGGTGCAGGTGAGCTGCTGAAAGGTGGGTGGATAGAGTTGCAGAAGTGAGGCATATTCACAGATTTGCAGTTGCATCTGTCTGTCCTCCCACTGCGCTCCGAGTCTGCTCTGACTCAACAAAAACTGCAGTTACAGACGTGGTGTTTGTATAAGTGGATTTTACATAACCAGGTGACTCCAACGAACCGTCTCACTTGGATGAATCGAAATGCGCTGAAACACTTTCACTCATTGGGAACGAGGAATGTCTGCTCTGAAGCGATGTGTCAGGTGTAACTTTTCTTTGGCTTTTTAATTATTATTTCCACTTTGCTGCTGATCCGTACACAGCATGCCATTCGCTGTATTAAAACTATTTTAAAGCTATGTAAGAAATGACTTTTAGAGGGATGTTAGGGTCAGCTAGACAACACTACTGGAGCTGGAATGTGTCTTCTTATTTTCTTCCCCTCCTCAAGTTTCCCGAACTGAGAATAAGTAGAATAATTCATCTCTCTCCACTGAGATGGCCTGTTTGACAAATGGAAATGTCTCTGTCTGCTGCCTTACCCTTCATGGGAGTCACAGTTAAGTGTGGATGAGGTGGTAACTCATCTGTCCTTGTCAGTGTTGTGTAACACACTGACAAGGACAGAATCCGAATCTTGTCAACTTGTGCACAACAAACGTAATATACTGAAGCTGAACAATGGCATCATGAATATCTATGTGATACCTTTCCAGGAATTATTACTTATATTTGTATTTATTTAATTGTTCTCTTCACTTATCGCAGCCACGTTCAATTTCCAAGCCACTGTTGGCACTTTGCTCTGTTTGACACACTCCATCTGTTACCGCAGTACAAAACACAAACTGAACGAGCTCTGCCCCGAGAGGTTTTAGTACATGAACCTTTGCTGACTTTGATCGCTTAAGAAAAGTTGTAGCATTTTCATGCTTCTGCACCAGTGGCAGCTGTAACTGATTACAATGTATTTCCAGGGTTGTTTGTTTGTTTATTCATCCCACTTCCCACTCTTATGAATGTAATATCTTGGGAATGCTGTAAGGCCGTGATTCCCAAGGTATGAACTTGAACATCTGTCACCGGATTAATTGACCCCTTACATTCACACTGGTACTGCGTGGGAGCATGGAAGTGTCAACTGCATGAATACTGGTAATAGAGATATTTTAGAGCCACTTATATAGTTTTCTAAGACACATGGATGATGGAACAGTGCTGACTGGCTTGTGCTACAGGTATTTCCTTCACTGGAGTTCATGTGGGGGTTATTTCCATTTTCTGAAGAACTGTTGAGTCACAACGTCTGCTTTCCTCTCTTTGTCTGTCTCTTTCTAGTCAAGACGACCATTCTGAACTACCAGAGTCCCACCACAGGCCTTTTCCCTGTCAAAACGTGCTCAACATGCAAAGAGGCCAAGGTCCGGGACTCCCTGTACTGCGCTGCTGGTGCCTGGGCTCTCGCTATAGCCTACCGGTTAGTGAATGACATGCACACATTACATTTGTTTACAACTTTGTGACATGATACATAGTGATGTTAAGTGTCTCCCACAGCACGTCAAACTGACAGCCAGCCTGTCAAATACAATTGTATTTGCCCCACAAGATACTGGCCCTTTTCCAATATACAGTTCTAGCATGACTCAGCTCGGCTCGACTGCTGTTTTGGTTTGTTTTTCCATTAGTGATAGTACCAGGTACCTGGTGCTTTTTTTAGTACCTGCTCTGGTGAGTTTCCAAGCGAGCGGAGCCGTCACTGGAAGAGTCATGAGCACGACGTTCGACAAAGGAATCAAACCGAACAATGCCGAACAGTAGATCAGTTAAAAAGACTTAAAAATCCTGGAAAAACGCATTTATCTCTAACATTTACCAAGGAACTTTCTGAAATCTCAATATTTAACAGATGCGTCTGGTGTATTTAGTTATGCAGGAAGTTCTGAACTAATCTTTTTAATTAACTGATTCTCATGATTCAGTACACCGAAAACAACCGCTTTGCCCATCACTAGTTTGTGTTTTTGTATAAAACAACGTCACAGCAGTTTCATTTACCTTTCCGTAAAAGAAACAAACAAATTAAACGTGGACTTTGAAAATAAAGAGCTTTTGTGAGTACTCCAACCTTGAAACAGTCGGCTATGGTTGATATTTGGCCCTTCTTTTCCATGGATAAATCAATTAATCAAACATAAATTCTTCTAATAACCAGCAAACTTATTTTTATTATCCTAGCAGTTTCAGGAACATAATATTATTTAACAAAGCTGAGACTAAATCTACATGCCCTCAACAAAAAGCTTTGAGGGGAAGGCTAATCCCTGTTTGGTGAATTAACTCTTATCTTGAGCGGTTTTCAGACATGAGCTCTGGAAAATGCCTGGCAATTGTCAGGGCATTTTTCAGAGTTTGCTGTTCACTTGTGGAGAATGTAGCAAGAGATAGGTTTGGTCCGTTTGGTGCGCGAGCAGGAGGCAGGACAATCACTTCTTTTTAAATTTGCATAGACTTTGTATTCTCACAATAGGCCCACTCAGACATATTACTTAAATTTGACCAGGCGACTGGCAGGAAAGGTTCCAGAAAAGGATCAAAGCTTTGCAGTCTCAAATACGGCACATAAAAAGACTGAAAAGCGGCTTTGGTGTGTTGTGGAGTTAGTAAACACAATTAGTCCGCAGCTTTTTGCTTTTTGTGGACAGTTGCTTGATAATATCTTGCCGATATGATATTTCCATAACTTTGTGTGCACTTGAATATAAATGAAAAATGAACTTGTTTGCAAAGGAGAGGTGGCATTTACCTTATAAGATAAGATCTGGCTGATAAAGTCATTGTAATATAACTAAATATTCTGCATCAGAGATTCAAATATTTACCAGATTTACATATATACACATATATGTATGTGTGTATATACACACATATATATATATATATATATATATATGTGTATATATATATATATATATATATATATATATATGTATATGTCTCTGTATATATATATATATATATATATACAGATACATATATATGTACTTATACATATATGTATATCTACACATATATATGAAGGCTGGAATGTTTTCAAGCAAATGAGACATAAAATTAACACAAAAAATTAATGATTGTTTCACAGTGTTCGGTACCTAATCCCTGTATCTTGAACGTTTTGGTTTTCTAATCTTCCGTCTGCCTCAGTGATCTTTTTAAAGACATCTTGATTAGTCAAGGAAAACACTTGGGACCTCTTAAACAACTGCCCTTGCTCATGATGCCAGTGTTCCTCAGTGACTAGTGGGGAAAAAATAAAGAATTTCCACAAAGTATGTTTATAAGAGGACGGAGAAATGAACGGATGAGTGGATGGGGTAAAATACAGAGAGAGAGGGGCTAAAGGAGAAGATATAAAGGAGTTGAAGGGTAAGGTGGGGAGAAGGAGAAATCAAGCAAATGAAGGGAAAAGAGAGGGAAGAAGTGAGATTAAGGGGGAAGACAAGGGTAAAAATAGAGTGTACTGCAGTGATGTGACCAGCGGCAGATCCCCGTCATCAGTCATGGCTGCCTGCTATTAGAATTGTCACTTGGATTTAATTAAGATTATTCTCATCTGACAGGCTTGGCTAGTGCCTTTACTTACTTCCCAACCAGCTACTGTATACATTTGAGTGTGTGTGAGACTGAGTCAGGGTCTGGACTGGCAGGTGGATTTGCCTCAAACTTGTTTTCCAACTTGACATAATACATTTAATCCACCACCATGTCCAGAAACATTGAATTCTTATTTCTGTATCACATTGTATGTGTTATATTTCTATCAATGGAGGTTGGTCAGTTGTTTGACCTTTTGTGACACACACTATATTTTTCTGATTAATTGCAATTAAATTAATCGAGCTGGTTATTTTACTGCAACCTCTGGTCCCCTCGTGCATATTACAAAATTAAACACTGTAATGTGGGACACATAATGATGAAACGCCGCCTGCCTGACATCACTTTTGATGTGGTGGGTCACATCAGTACGACAGTGTGATTAATACTCTGTGTACCACTGAAAATCAAGCAGGTTTCATTTCTGTGGCTTGGCTTAAATCTTTCTTTGTAAAGACATTATCAGGATGAGATGTATGTCTATTTCAGTTATTGACTTCTAAGCGATATTTTATCAGGATATAGTACCAAGTAATTTATAGTGGCCATTTGTAGTTGATTGTGATATTTTTTTGTTAGAAATAGTTTTTATGCATGTGAAATTGGACAAAATTCACAATGATTTTTGTCCTTATCTGATAAGAACCTGAGAAGGTTCTCAGGCTGTAGCTGTGATTAAAAAATATCCCTTGCCAAGAGAAATAGGACCATGTGTTTACATGATGTGTGATCTTGTAGACGCCGTCCCCCCAATTGCTGGTCACTCATGTGATGTAAATTCACATATAGTATGAACTGCAGTTTGTTTAATCCTCTTACCACTGATTCCCTTTTTTTCACTTTCTAAGGATATGTAAAAATCACCATGTCTGTAACCCAGAGAACCAATGAGAGTCAATGTCATCCTTCCCTCATATGTTCTGCCTCTTTTCCTGCTGGTGCAGACGCATCGATGACGACATGGGCCGAACCCATGAATTGGAGCATTCTGCCATCAAGTGCATGAGAGGAATCCTCTACTGCTACATGCGACAGGCTGATAAGGTGAGTTTTGAGCCAGCCTCCCCGCAGTTTGCATAAAAGCACCCGGCACTTACATGGCGTATGAAAGATCAAAGTTGTAATCCGGTGCCACTATTCATCAAGGCCTTTCAGAGCAGGAGCCCTGGACACATCTGGTTCCTCTTTTATATCATAACGGATGACAATGGGAGGCGGTCGCTTTAGTCCTAAAGGTTTGATAATCAGCAATCTGTTAATTGCCAAGGACCTTTATTCTGAATGGAGGACATTTCAACAATGTCTGCAGAAAAAATAAACGCATGCTTATGCATGAGTAGGCTGTGAATAGAAAGTGGCAGGACAATAATGTGCTTCAAGCAGGTCCAGATGTGTCCGTAAAGTTTCTTTATTCTCCATGTCTTTCAGTAGCACTGCTTATATGCGCACGTATACGGACTGCCCTTCTCTTTCATCTGTCTTCGACCTTGACGACCTAATTTACACAAGAGCTTTCCTGTGTCGTAATTACAAAGCTGCGTTTACACACTTAATTACACAGAGCAGCTTTGTTACAACCCCGTCTCCAACACTTACAGAGAACATGGTATTTTTAATAGGGATGTGACACCGGGCCACTGCGGAGCAAAAAATATCCTGGAGCCAGTACAGCATCTGGCCATCGCTGCAATATAGTATGGTGTATAAGGAACTACGGTACTATTTTTGGAGATTTATTGATTTTTCAGAAAATTAAAAATTATTTTATATCAAAATAACGACATTGGGAGTTGGTGGGGTTACACCAACTATGCTTCAGAAGAAGAAAGACATTTCTCAGACAGTGGTACACTGTGACATGATTGAAGTAGATTACATTTGCTTTAAATGTCATGAGGATGTGATGTTTATTTATGTGTCTTTACTATTTATAACAAACAATGTGTATTTTAAACCCAGGAGATTGTGTCAGATTGTTGAGAATTGGTGGAAGTAGTGTGTAAATAAAATGTATTATTATAAATGAATTAATTCATTTGTTTGCTTACTTTTGTTTATGGATTATTAATATTACACAATTGCTGTCCATAAATATATAGATTTTTCTTTAGTTTCCTCCACTGTAACAGGAAACAGCTTGAAAATTGGTTAGGAATATTGTGTAGGACATGGATATAAAAATAAATGCATGGAGTCAAACTTGGACAGTAACCTATGGAGCACCAAGCATTCTCACTGATTTGAAGCATTACCTATTGTTAGATGCTGAAGGAAGTAGCTCTCTCTCTCCTGCCTCACACACACACACACACACACACACACACACACACACACACACACACACAATTGGCCGCTGTGGGATGGCAGGAAGTGGAGCAGTTTCAGTATAAGTGGAACAGAGGGTCTTAACTATGACCTACTAGGAATGAAAAAATAGAAAGCGAAAAGGTGAGCAGAGACAGTGTGCCAGTTGGAAGAAAAAGAGGAAAACTAAAGGGTCTAAGAAAATGGAGCAAGACACGGAGAGCAATAAAAAAGCAAAGAGTTGAATGATCGAAAGTATGGGGAGTAGGGAGGGTGATGTAGGGAGGGAGAGAAAGAATAATGGAGACAGCGATGGGGGACTCGATGATGGAGAGAGCACTGTAGAGAGGTGGTGGAAGAAGAGAAACAAACGAGGTAAAAATGGGACAAAGGGCCAATTATTTATAACTTTACGGGGCTGGTGGCCTAGCTGTGAATGGGTGTGTAGTCGAGTCCTTACAGCAAACACACAAACCCACCAATGAACCACAGCACACAAAAACAGCCGACAATGTGTTATTACATTCATATTAGTCAGAGTTTGGTTGTTGGGTTGTGCAGTATTTAACCCAAGGTTATTGTTCATAAGTTGGACATTTTGTCAATAGTCCTGTTTTTTAATGTGAGGGACAACATATTAATTCCCTATTTTAGGTATGAACTGCTCGATTTTGTTGTGTTTTTGCAGCGAAAATATATTTACGTTTGACTGAATTTAAAACACTGAGAGTTGCAGTGGCTTCTCAAACAGAAGAGCTACTGAATGACGTTCAAACACCAAAGGAAGCTGAAGCATCCGTGAAAGGAACTGCTAATGTGAAGGCTTCACCAAGGGTGCATATTCAAGCCTGTCTTCTTAGTTCCTTTTTCTGTTCGTGTGGATGTTTGTTACCGTCTCTCTCTTTCTTCCTTTACTCGCCGTTTGCCCTTGACCCTTCACTTTCATCACGTCCCCTCTTTGTTGGTGTCTCTCTACCAGGTGGAGCAGTTTAAACAGGACCCCAGCCCCTCTAAGTGTCTGCACTCGGTGTTTAATGTCGACACCGGTGACGAGGTTCACACCTACAGTGACTACCACCACCTGCAGGTCAGCCATTGAGCAGATAAGTGCATCCACTCCTCACTGAAATAATTGATTAGTATTGCAACCAAAATCTTACATAATTCAGTTATCATGAAAAATGAATATGGATTAATAAGGATGATCAGCCTCAACATTAAAATATCCAGCTGGAGATTATGTGCAAAGGTTATTTATTTATTTATTGTTTAATCGATGTAACAAGTTCACTAGCTGTGGTCATGAAATGATCTATGAGACGTAAACCTTGCTAAAATTGAGCAAACAGGACAAATAAATGAGTGTATGTTGGAAAGTGGTTGATGTGCATGTAAATTGGCGCTCACAACTTATTGTTCTGTCAATGTGTGAACAGAGGCCCTTTTGTTGAGTAATGTTTAGATGTTGAATTCCCAATTAATGGACAGATCATCTCAGTAAAGCCACACAGTTACTTGCCGGAGACGAAGAAAGACACAAAAAAATCATCCAAGCTCTAAATGTTAAGCATTTATTCCATATTCATTTACTTCTTGGCTTATATTCCTTTTAAAGCAACTTTGCAGGCACGTAAATTGCATTATTGATGACACTGCTAATGGCTAATATACAGCTCACATGGCAGCTCCTACACAATGTAGGAAATCAAAGACAGTTGTATTGTTGGAAATATCACACATGTTTCTTTGTTTCTTTAATGGTATCTCATCCACTCTCTCGTTTTTCCCTCTTTCACTGCTGCAGATCGATGCTGTTTCCCTCTTTTTGCTGTACCTAGTGGAGATGATCTGCTCTGGCCTGCAGATCATTTACAACACTGATGAGGTAAACAAGACTTTTTAAATGACTGCCAAAGTAATCGATTCTAGACACAAGGGATTTTTACCTGACCTGTTTATTTGTGTCATGTTTTCCGGCTCCATCTTCACGCAGCATTTATCTGAGGTGTAATCACTGACATTACATTTTAGGTCATTTCGGTCTTATTTTCTCTGGTCAGTTGGGAGTATTTTCAGGATGTATGGTATAATTGTGGCTATAGGAACAACAGTGTGTTTGTAAACCACGTTCATGCGGCTTGTGTGACTATTGCATAGGTTGTGGTTGGGTGACTGTGTTCATTCCCTCATTTTTCATACCTGCTAAATATCAGCATTTGCAACCATTACTGTCAATTTCAAGTGGCACCTAACAGGTCTGCTTAAATGGTCATTAAGCCTGCCCCACACTGGAGGAGTTTCACTGTGGGAGATCAGGACTGAAATCTGGAAAAAAATGTTTTATCCTTTAGCGTGTTGCGGGCTATAAATGGTCAAGTTTAAGACTCATTTCTACTCATTGTTTTTTTCGGCTTGCCGTTTGTGTTTCAGCACCGTCAATTTTAAACATTTATATAATGCATCACATTGCTGAGGCAATTATAAATAGTCCATGTGTGTATATATATATATATATATATATATATATATACATATATATATTTTATGGATATTTTATCACCTTAAAGACATTGAAGACCCACTAAATTTCACAGATATAAGATGAAATGGTGCTCTTCTCTGATCCAACTTGCTGCTATGAAGTAAAATAAACCAGTGTGATACATGTCCACTTATATAAATCAGAGATGCCCTGTGAACTTTCAACGTGGTAACATTGCAATAACTTAATTGTGACGCTTAAATGTTCTCCTGGGAATCAAACTGTTAACACCTTATTGGCAGCACACACGTGTTCACTTTCACAAAAGCGTCTACAGTGTGAATGGTCTCTTCTCCATTTTGATGCGTCCATCTGCTGTCAATTTTTAATCTTCTTTATGTTCCGCTCTTAATAATCCCACCAAGGCGATGCAGCTGTTGAGTTTACGCACTATGCTGTTTATTGTTTATAGGCCTTCAGAAACTCATTCGTTCTGTCAAGTTTTTATTTGTCGGCTTATTCACAGATTTACTGAACTGCCACAGAGTGGTCAAGTTACATGTGTGTTTGCTGGAAGGGGCTAAAAAATTGAGGACATGACCAACATGGCACTAATCAATTTTGGAGCATACAGTCTTCACTCTGTTTGCACAGCCCACTCACCAGTGACATCTCATTTTCCTCTATTTCTCACTCCTCGTGTCAACTACATTGACATGAGCAGCACATTCTTCCTTTTTTTTTGCGTTCTTTAATGAGGGCAGTCCTGTTGTGTAGCCACCTCAATTTGCATGTTTAAATTATACTTATAAGCTAATGTAAATTAAAAGAAGCAGTCTGAAGCCAGCACACAGGCACCTACACACACCTACACACACACACATGCACACAGAGCCCATCAATCTTTGAATGAACAAACGTCAGTTTCACCAAACCAAAGGACTTGTGATTTGTTTTTGGAACGCTCTTTGAAATGCATTTCATCCTAACTAATCGCATGATTACAGTATAATGTATTAGTTTGCTCTGAGCTGCCACTGCTTGTGAAGGTGTTTACTTGACTGAGCTGGAAGCTGCATTGCAGCATTTTCCTCCATGAGGTGGTTAAGAAAAGGCTGCCGCATGTCCTCTGAGAAGATGCACTATCGACCTCTCCTCAGATGCCATTTTTACTTTCATTCAGCATGAAATTAAGCCTCTAATTAGCTTGTGTTCCTCTTCATCTGTGTTGTAGTTGTTGATTTTGTTGTTGTTTTTTTACGTAATACAGGTGTATGCAGTCAGAAGAACATAGCTCTGCAAAATGTACCCATGAGTTGCAAACGCCCCCTCCAAAAAGCGGTGCTGTCAGGGACAATGGTCTAGCAGCAGCTAGACAGAGAGGCTCGTTTGGCTGGCGGGCAGTAACATTCATTAAGATACCATTAAGATACTAAAAAGTCCCCCTCGTTAATCATGTCGCTCATAAAACCCCAAATAAGAGACTCGACACACACCTTTTTTTCCCTCTTCCCTCTCTCCCTGCCCTCCTTCACAGACTGGCCTATTTACGTCCTCACACAGGTTCTATCTGCCTCTCTTCATCGCTCTCTTTCGCTCTCTCATCTCTCACTTTCCTTACCATGCTTTGTCATTTTAGATTATATCTCCCATCAGTCAGGGCACACACACACACACACACACACTGCTACCTTCATGTCTTATTAGTGATTCAATGCCTTTAACACATTTCATGATTCGCCCCCTTTTTTTAAAAATGTGTTTATTGCTTTTCTGTCTCATCTCTCTCAAATGAAGTGTTTTAAATATGAGAATCGCCTCAACTTTGCTAATTGCACCATAAACATTCTGACCTTTTATTAAGGCGATGAAATCAAGGGCACTGTTGATGAGTTCTTAGAAACTGTTGCTATAAATGGAAGGAAGTTGTGATAAGTGTCCAATTGTTCGCTTGTCATGGGAGATTGACAAGGTAATGAAACTACAGCCTGATCTACTGCCACAGTTTGCGTGGCTGCAGGGCAAGTTTGAGCGCTGATGAAGAAGTGGCTGTCACACTCACCTTTTTAATGAGCACGAGGGTCACACACCTCGACCCTGTTCCATATTTAAGGTCACCCATTATGCAAGTACAGTGTGTAGGAGAGACTCTACGTATTAATATGCCGCGTCTCCGATGATGTATTCATTCAGATTGTATAGCAGTCATCCCTGATGGCCATGTCTTCCTGTGCTTGATCCTCTGTGTCCTCTGTGTGCAGGTTTCATTCATCCAGAACCTGGTGTTCTGCGTGGAGAGGGCCTACAGGGTGCCTGACTACGGTATCTGGGAGCGAGGCAGCAAGTACAACAATGGCAGCACTGAGCTGCATTGCAGGTCAGTGTATAATCTCAGCAACACTTGTATGCAGTGGAAGTGTCAGCTGAGACACTTCTACGGTGGCCCTGAAGTGCAAATCACCACCACACATCGGAAAACACGACAACATTAACTTCAACTGCTGATTTATTTAATTGTTTTGCAGCACAGCTTTAAATGTAGCTTTAAAATAAATAAAGATGCTGGAAATAAGATGTGTAAACGCTTAAATTAAGCAGTCATCTCTCCTCAGGCAGGGGTGTGTTCTTTTTTTCTTTTTTTTTCTTTTTTCTGCGTTTTGAGTGTTTGTCCATATCAAATCAAATGAATCCTTTAAATTGCGTTTGCATCATGTTTATCATCCTACTCAGTCAAACAGCTCAACTGGAGCAGTTTTATTTAAAGTAGCGTGTCTAATCTCATAAGCATAATTTTACTACAGATGTTAAAATGGGATGTGCTCATATTTTCACGGAACATTTCTTGATTATATTCTTTTTTTATTTCACACACTGACATTCATTTGAAGTCTTATTAGACTTGTAATAATTCTCTGTAGGTTCATCGCAATACTTGGTCACATGGTCATAGCTATCATAGAATCCATTGTTATTATACTATTACTATAAATACTATACTAATACTATATTATACTATTACTATACTATAAACTATTAACAGCTTGTGCTGAATTACCACAAACCAGCTGGAGTGCTGGACATTTGGGGAAGCCATTAAATGAACCTGCCCAGGACTGAGATATAACGGCAGTACTGTATGTGAAGACATTTACTGAAAGACGAGCAGAATATTGTTTTGCAGTCTACAATATGCGCTCACACACTAACCCGTCCACAGCAACACTTTCATCATGTGAATCTTTATCTCCACCTGTCAGTTGAAACTGTTGCATCACGATGCTGCTTTGCTTGTTTCCCGTCAGTTCACCAAAAAAAGAAACTACTGTTTCCCCATCGGGCATCATTGCTTTCTCCATCTCCGTGTGAGGTGTTGACAGCCTGGCTGACCGCTACTGCTACTACAGTGCGTCTTCATACGAAGCTAGTTTTAGCAGAGCTCTTGTCGAGGCTGAATCAGCCAGCCGTCATCTTTTATTTTTAAGAACTGATTCAAACTCCTCTAATTGAATTGAATTCATTTTGTAATGTCAGCAGCTTTACTGCCAGTCACCGCCAAGTTTCCTGCAGTTTATTATTTTTTCTCCTCCTCCTTCCTTTTCTCTTCTCGGGAAATGTTGGCAGGATAGAAAGGGAAACAAAATGACAGTGAAATTGATTCACATTTAGTCGGCCTTGCAGTCTGAGTAGCCAGCCAGTGTGAAATTCAGTTTTTTTTCCTTATCAACAGTAGACCACAATCTCAGGATACTTTCGCTTTATTTAATCCTGATTTAATCCACATTTAGCTGTTTCACATTCAAGGGTGACTGTTATTGCGTTTTTGTTATTTTTGGCCTCTGACACCTAAAAAAAAAAAGTCCATCTTCTTATCGCCATCACAACACAACAATTGTTGTCAATCCCATGTAATACAAAATATTCTTTTTCATCTGATCTGACCCATTGTGCATTAGTGTTCCATTGTTGTGTATAATTCTCATCATTCCTTATCTCCGCAGCTCCGTGGGTCTGGCTAAAGCTGCTCTGGAGGCCATCAATGGGTTCAACCTCTTTGGAAACCAGGTATTTGATTAATGTTCCCTACTCCTCATACTTGTTCTCCTGTCGCTTGTCCAATCATGTCACACAACTTCTGTATAGATAGATTTCTTAGTTTCTTATTTTTTATCTATAAAAGCGACGTTGTAGCCCCACATAGCAGCGAAATATGCTCGTATGTGAAGTTCCTTCAGTAGTTGAATTAGTAGAAATGCAGGGTTGTTTGAAGAAAGCGACACCATCAAACAAACAAAGAGACATCATCAGCATAATCAGTACTACTGGCATCGATGCTGTGACTGTGTCCAAGAGAAATGATTGACTGTCAGTTGAGTCATCCAGCAAGGTTTAGTTTGGCTCAGCAGATTCTTTGTGTTTCTGCAGACTCCAGACTTCTGTTTTAACTTTGTTTTATCTCCGTCTGATTTGTTACGTCCATTAGTGGATGATGTGTTTATTTGTCTTTCTTTTTGGTGAGAAATAAAACGGCAACATCTACTAATGGTTTGGAAAATAAACCCTTCACTACTATTGTCTTTTCCTCTTCTTTTCTCCAGTCATCTAATGCATGAGAGAATGGCTGTGTATTAAAGCCACTGTCACTGTTGGTGGTTCTCTTCTGATCAGCTGCAAAGTGAGGGCTTTAACCATGGAAATTCTGTCACTGAGCTCAGCTTTTTGCAAAAACCTTTCTGTATAGGTGGCGTCTTTAGGATCCATGCAATGTGTGTGTGGTTCATGCAGTGTTTTTTTTCCCCCTCTATAGGAACGGAAGAACTGCATTCAAGTGCTTAGAAATAACTTCAATCTTGATTTCCCAGCAGACCGTCATCTCACCCACTCACCGAGCCTACACCTCTAACTGGAACATGTAGATCGTCGTGTACTTTGCGATCCCATTTTACACCAGTTATGTAGAATATGTGTATGTGTGTATCCTTGACATTCAGTCTTCAGTTTGGTAAAGTTTAGATTTTTCCACTATCCCCTGGAGTCACACAAGAGATACAAAGAATGGCAGCTTTGCGGCATGACAAGTTGAAGTGGGTGGATAGAATTATTCTTGCCAAGTGGTGCATCTTTCAACTCTTCAAACTGGTCATTAAATGTTGCACTCAAATCTGAACAGGTTCTACAGTACGTTCTGTGTGGGTAATGTCACCTAAAAAGCAGGGATGCAATGGACCACACATGCACACACACATTTTCTTTTCTTTGAACTGAATGTGTTCCTTTTAATATTCTTTCAGTCTTTGAAATGAATAAGTATATTCTACACTCTCTCAACCTTTATTAGTCCTAAAAGCAATAAAAGCAACAACAATGATGGCTTTTTATAGAATCCATGATGTCAGTCTGTAAGTGACTCATATAATAATAGAGTCACATTTGCAAAAAAAATAGAGCATCAAGGGCTATGTTCAATGAATAGGTGGCTGGGTAAATCAAGGTCTATGGGAAGGACTAAATTAATAAAACAAAATCACAGATTTTCTTTTTTAACACAGCACATAATATAATATAGTTTTCTAATCCTGCCATGGTTTCTATTGCATAACCTCTATTATACAGTACTGTGCAAATATCTCAGGACAGCATTAGCTTTGTTGTTTTTAAGTCTGTCAAATTCTGTGATCATTGTCCTTTAGATTGGAATGATGTGACTGAAAGTTGGTCTTGTATATTAGCAAACTGTCTTTTTACAGCAGATTTGTCAACATGAAATAAGAAAAACACAAGTTTTACCAATAACAAGTGTAAGGAGAGGTCATACTAAATACTCAACAGTGTGACCTGTAGAATTTTTGAATTATTGAATTATTAATACTGAATTATTTTTTATATTTTCTGGATATGTTTCAATAAGGTGAGAAAAAATATGTTTATTTATTTTGCCTAATTTCAAGTAAATCAAAGTCCATACATGTGCATCTAAAACACATCATCAGCAGTTTACTATAAAAGCTGTATTTCATTCACTCACAGCTCTCTGTCTGTGTGAAACTGTAATGGGATTATCCACAGAAAAGACAGCTTTATTTTTTTTTATTAAGATGAAATGTTCAAAGAAAATGTTACCCCTTGGAATGAGGCCACAGTTTACAGAGCGTGGAAGCAAGGTAAAAGCTCTCATCGTATCTGACATAGTGAGTTTTCTTACACTGTGTTGCACTAACTCCACAAAATGTTTCTCCGAGAAGGTCATTTCCCTGACATGTCACA
Source organism: Solea solea (assembly GCF_958295425.1). NCBI lineage: Eukaryota > Metazoa > Chordata > Actinopteri > Pleuronectiformes > Soleidae > Solea > Solea solea. The sequence goes on along the minus strand of NC_081138.1, from coordinate 18,945,972 downwards.
CAGCTGCCTACACTGATGGCAAGCAAAATCCACTGCATTATGCAAACGACTATGGGAAAGCTTGCTGATTTGACTAAAAGTCTTGACTGGACCTGTTTTCTGGGTAAAAAAAAATAAAAAATACTCTGACTGTGTTCATACATAATGCATCTGACTTACATTAGAAAATCCTTAGCTACTTGCAAGAATCTGTCAGGTGGTTTTCGGTTGGCACCACTAATAGAAATGGTTGATCTTTATAGAAACCAGAACAGGTTTGACCATTTGCTTCACAGAGCGCACACATGAAGTGGCCCTTGTCATTCCGCTAAAGGCCGCTTTTTTACCAGCAGCACTTTGTTTTTTCGGACATGCTGACTTTGTCAAGTGACGGCACTTTTGATTCACTCTCATTCAAAAACTCCCACACTGTACTTACGAATATGGACCAGTTTTGTCAGTGTGTTTTGATGGTGCGGAGGTGTGATAGGGTTTTAACGTGGCCTTTGAAGGAGCCGTTTGTGATTTTTGCTCACGTTGCCAAAGATAGCATTGCTCTGTTATCTGCCAATCTAGCAGAAACATTGTAATTCAGCCTCAAATGTGCATTATAATGTGCAACATTAAGAAGACTCTTGTTTTTCCCTTTTTTTTTGGACTTATTTGCCTTTTATGAAATCACTGTCTTGAATAATTAGTGCCCAGATGGCGCTTTGTAACCACTAATCTGATAAAAACATCAAAGCTCCTGAAGTGACCATTGCCATACATCAGGAAAGAAACCATGTTGAGCAACAGATGGAACTTACAAATGACGTGTTATTCATTTACTCTGTTTTCTGTGAAAGCTTGTTTTTTTCTTACAGGCGTTTACTGTAGTGTATTATATCTGTTGATGGTGCAAGGTCAGTAATGATGTCTTATTTATGTGCCATGCTCTGCAGGGCTGTTCGTGGTCTGTGATATTTGTGGATCTGGATGCCCACAACAGGAACAGACAAACCCTCTGCTCCCTGCTGCCTCGAGAGTCTCGCTCCCATGTGAGTCTACCCATCTATCTGTGCATTTTCCAAAAAAAATACCAAATGACTAGTGAGGCTATTACTATGCTCACTAGTGGCGATGAGTTCTAAAAATGATCAGCAAAGAGCAGATGTGCATTTTTTTTCACCCTTTTTAGTAAAATTGTGTCATAACATACTAAATAGAGTACAACATTTTTCCTTTAAAACATTGAATTGAATTGAATTGAACAATTGATCATCTTTATTCCACATTAAATACTTAGAAACTGTATTATATCAATCCATGCATTATATCAGATAATTATTTTTTACAGCATTTGCTCAGAGCTCCCTGATCTTTGCTTGATTGTGGAAAATATACCCCACTGCACTCACGTCACTCCCCATCTTTGGCTGTGAGGAGCAGCTGTGTGCATAATCTCCTCCAATCAAAGACTGAAATAGAAGCCTACCACACATGTACGCCAAAATATTAAAAGGTTAATTGCACACGTCAAGCAAGCTATTCACTTCACGTCGATATGTCAGTGAATGTCAACAGTACATTTCCCTCACAGTGCAGTCGTTACACTGTCTATACCTGTGGTATTGATGGTTCTGCTTTGAAAAGAAGTGGCAAAAGACTGAAGTGGCTGCAGAGCAAAAAGCGGAAAAATGCAGAGATGGAACAAAAAATAAGTGGTGAAGAAAGGGAACGCGGAAGCAGAATAATTTCCTCCTCTCCACTCCACCGAGTGCAGACACTTAAGGAATAGCTGCCAATAGCACATTGGGTAATTAGAGTAATTAGATGGCCAAAATGGCGCTATAGCCAGAGAGTTTGACGTTAAAGAGCTGGAAAAAAATGAGAGCAATAAAGAGCAAGAGATGCCAAAGAAGAAAACCAAATTATCAATACAATGTCTGTAACGCTTTCACGATGGAAATTTGGGGTGGGCTGAAATATCAATATGTCAGTTTGTCACCAGTGAGTGATACGATTAACTTGACTTAACTTAAAAAAAAAAAATCCTGCTAATTGGATTCACCAATGTCACTTTTTCATGAGGCCTTGTGATGGCACTTATCACTGGAATGAGCAATAGCAATTAAGAGACCAAAGAAGAAGTTGACAGCAGGATAATGGCAGAAAAAAGAATGTTCATCCCTCCAAATCCTGCACTTAATCTTGTAGGGACATTTTGTACTCCTCACTTATCCAGATAATGATGTTGTGGAATATATACAGCATACCCTTCCATTTTCTACCACTTCATCCTCCACATGAGGGTCGCGCGGGGCGCCGTGCTAATCTCAACTGACATAGGGCGATAGGTAGAGTCACACTTTGGACAGTAAGCCAGTGCATCACAGGACCACATATAGAGATAAACAACCATTCACTCTCACATTCAAACCCATGGTCAGTTTAGAGTGTCCAATTTATCTAATCCCCATATTGCATGTTTTTGGATTGTGGGAGGAAACTGATGTCCTAGCCTGGATGTCTGTCTGTGTACTGCAGCAAATGTTTATTAATGGATAAATTAAAAATACGATTACAGAGCAAAACATAACCATACCTCGCACTGACAAGCTGTCCATATATATATATATATAAAAAAAGAAAAGGCATGTACCTGCTGTTATTAAGGACATCTTCACTGAGGCGGTCCCAATTTTGAGTCCTGTTTATGGAAGCTCTTTTGCATTTGAATAAACCTTAAATATTCATAGCTGTTTGTGTCCAAAGCTGGGGCTTAATAGCTTCCATTTCCATTGCTTAATAGTGTAAACCATAGAAAATGTAATGAGAATATTAGATGGCCAGTCGTAACAGTTTGTCAAGCCTAATAACAATATTAATTTCCGACTGCTGCTCAAAATGAAATTTAATTAGGCAGTCCTTGATTTTTAAGGAAGGCATCCGTAGTGTGCTGCTTACACACTGCATCTGGAAAGTATTTGTGTATTATTTTTTGTCATATTACAACAGAAAGGAAGTTTTCTGCTCATCTTTCTATTCAAACCAGTAGCAGCATCCATCCATCCATTATCTACCGCTTTATCCTCTGCACGAGGGTCGTGGCTGACATAGGTCTTAGGAGTGCTGGTCCAGGTTTTTATTGAGGATACTTCTGTTCTTTGTAATAGCTACCCTATCACTCAGTGGGAGCTACGGGATACTTGAATTTCCTTAAGGGGATAACTAAACTTCATCTAATTTTATCTAAAAAAAAAAACCTCCACAGTATGATGTGGCCACCAAGATGATTCCTTGTTGAAATTGTAGTAGCAGAAGATGAGCAGTGCCTGGTGCCTTCATAGATGACAGTCTTACTCTGCCATAAAGCCCTGATCAGCGAAAAGGCTGAATGCTGGTTCTTCCATCCCCACTCAGGATCTGTGGAGCTCAGCCACAGAAACCACAGGGTCCTTGGCCCTTTTCCACCCAATTACTCATTTTGGCTGTGTGGCCAGACCTGGAAAGAAGTTTGTTGTACACTTTTTCAACTGTACAAGACAGAATTGTTGTAGCTTTCTCTTTGATCTGCAGAGAAAAATAATTCTTAGCATTTCTGTTTCAAGGCTTTTATTGTTTTTCTGGGCCAGCCGATGCACAGGTCTTCAGTAGATGAATTATCTCAGGAAAAACGAATGAAATTAGTGTTTTTTTTTATTATTATTTTCTCTCTTCAGAACACAGACGCAGCTTTACTTCCGACCATCAGCTATCCGGCCTTTGCGGTGGATGATGACGCTCTGTATAGTCAGACCCTGGACAAGATCATCCGCAAGCTGCGCGGGAAGTACGGCTTCAAACGCTTCCTTCGCGATGGCTATCGCACCGCCAACGAAGACAAGAATCGCCGCTACTACAAACCTGCTGAAATGAAGGTGGGTGCGCCATGCGATGCCTGGAGGCCGATCTAAGCGATATTTCAGTCCTATTAATCTGTGCTTTAATAATGATTTGTATTATTTTCCTAGTGAATTTTACAGCTCTAATTGATAGAAAAGGTTTTATAACTGTTTTGCCTTGGAGAAAAAAGTGTTGTGATGACAGACATTGGCCTTTTTTTAGAGGTTTGGGCAAAACCAATTCGACATCTGAAACTTTGCACACAGATGAAAAAATATCACCGATCAAAGCAAGCAAAGTTGAAACCTAGTTTTTCCCATTACAGGTGTTCCTGGCAAAATGACAATGCATATAATTGAGACTCAGTTCAGTGAACAAACTATAACTATAACTATAACTTAGGAGAGAATAAATGAATTGACTAAGGCTGTGATGTGAGAGTGATGTTTAACCAGGTTACTATTAACACAGCTGCAGATAGAATTCTTATGTTTCTAAGTCAGAGTATCCATTACAATTGATTTGTGTTTGTTTTTGTAGCAGGCAGTAAACTTTTATTTTTATTTTTAAATACTTTGGCAGGACTTGACAGATAACTGCACATGTGGCGGTGAAAAATGTTTAAAACAATATCCCTTTTAGAAGACTGAATTTGCTTTCGGCGCTTCTTATATCTCCATAATTCTCCCAGACATAAGGGACGTGGAACTGAGAGTTTGGTGGTGAAAGCCTAATTTGCATAATGATCACAAATGTTTGCCATTTGTTTTCTACCAACAGAATTTATCTGTTACTAAATCAGCAAATACTGCAAGTGGGAAGAGACCCATTATATAATGTCTTGATGTGTGTCTTTAATAGAGCAATACAAATTCTCTTCATGTGAGAAATTAAGCACTTGCTGGGTTGTGTTGGGGTTTTTTTTTGTCCTACACAACATACAAAACGGTTTCATTTGCCTCCTTTTGACTGATGCAATGCAGCGGAAAGTGTCTGGAGAGAAGAAGTCCCAGGTAGACCAGGTTTCCCTGCAGAAGACATCAAGTGAAGTTGTTGTTGTTTAAAGAGACAATTCACTGCAGGGCAGACTTCTGTGCTCCCTGCCTGTTTACCATTGACAGAGAGCAGCAGCCTGTGTGATAGACAGTTTTACCAATCAGTCGAGCTGCTCAAGCACAAAACACCAGGGACCCCTGCCTGTTTACAGCCTCAACAGACCAAAATGCACAGGCCTCACTGGGTGACTGCGTCCCCCCCGTAAATAAGCCTGCCTCTCTCTGCCTCTTTATGCTCTCTCCTGTCTCTCATTTATTTACCTCTCTTTGTCATCGTCCGATATCTGCTGTTGCCTCTTATCACTGCCAAAACACAGTTTGAAGACATGCATACCGTGCTGCGCTAACACTTACTATAGCTGTAGTGGATATAGCTCTCGTGTGTGTGTGTGTGAGTGTTATCTCTATATTTGTGAAGATGCAATTTAATGGATTTAAATTGATAGCCATGCAAAGGGTTTGTAGGGTAAATGTCTACTTTATTATTTAATAACATCTTTGTTCATTGAATAAAATAGGCACCGCTCTGATTGGACAAACCACGTATAGTATAAGTATAGACAGTATTTATTTACTAAACTTCTAACATGGAATAAATGCTGAATTGTTGATAACACTCAAGTGATGCCGTGGAATAGAGAAAAATAATATGAATGCAGTGTCGCGGGTGATGGTGGCAGATGACATGAAAAGTGTGTGAACTCATTTTAAACTGTGAGCAAATCAATCCCAGAGTTTGTATATATATTGAATGGATTATATCATTTTGAAAAGACATCATTCATCAACAGTCATCAATAGCAGAACTGAAGATGTGTGTGTAGCCTTGTTGATGGAGTTTTGGCAAGCTGTAGAGTGGTGACCAGTAGGAAATGTCATGTCACATTGTCACTGGGTACAATCAATGTATTACTGACAGGTAATATTGTATACCACTTAAAAAATGAAATTGAAAGAAATCACCTTTGGAGAAAGAATCAATTTTGCTCTCTGTCCGACACTTTTCATCCACAATGTCGTGTGTGTGTTGCATCTTTTCCCCGTGCCTTAGCTGCTCCATATTGAGCGCCGCTAAAGTTCAGCCTTCTGTGCCCGTGCCTGTCGTCTTTCTGAAATGGAAAAGCAATAATTCCTCTCCTCTCTGTCTCTCTCCAGCTTTTTGATGGAATCGAGTGCGAGTTTCCCATATTTTTCATCTACATGATGATTGACGGTAAGCCTTGTTCTATCTGTAGCCGCTGTTTTGATGCCTCAAGTGGGTCATTGGGAAGATGGAAGACAGACTCGTGCCATTTGACAGGAAATTACATTTCGTGTTTGCCAGGCTTTAGAGGACTTAAATATACTTTTAAAGAAAAATGTGTCACGTGAAATATGTATGTGTGTTAGCATGCACGCGTGCGTGTGAGCTTAAGGGAATAGAAAAAACAACAAAGGGTGAAGCTTCTCCAAAAAAACGTGAATTCAAGCTGCATTTAATTGCCCTCGTTCCAGTTTATTCTCCCCTGACATTTTCAGGACGAAAAACAATCTTGATTCTTATCTCAGACTTGTCTAACTAAGACATAATGAAGGTAACTAAACTTAAAACGTAAGACTCGAGGTAAATGCTCTAAATGTATTTGTGCAGCTTAGAATGTGAATCTTAGAATAAGTACAATGACAATTTAATTTAAAAAAAAACAACCTGTTGTGCTGTTTGTGGCCTTGTCAACAGGACATTTTATACAGTGATGTAGTTAAAACTGAATATAAAAAAGCAGTGGCCGGTTTGGAATTATTCCAAATTAAATATGTATTTGCAGTGTCTCATTTATAAAGCAGTCAACATCCCTGCAACCTTAAAGCTGCTGTTGTTATTTTTTCAGCTGTATATAAATAATGGATGAAATTACTGCTGTGCATGTACTGCACGGGGAATCTCATTGAGATGAAGCTGCAGATTACGTGATGTGGTCATTCAGTTTTTACTCAGCATCTTTCAGCGAACTGTTTTGATTGTTTCAAGCCACAGCAGGGAGCTGTTGTCAGAGAGAAGAAACTGTTTACAGAACCTTCCCTGCACCAAGCACAGGACACAGTCAGAGACTGTAGCTGGTGGACACAGGGTAGAATCAAGCTGATGACAATGCACATTATTTTCCAGATGGACAAATCTTTTGGAGGCACTTAGACTTAGTTTTAGTCTTCAAAACTGTACTTGTGTCCATTTCCTATACACTGAGCCCGCATGTGCGAATGCTGTCCACATACATGTACGACATCCACTACATATGTCTTTGCTACGTCGATTTTGAATGATGCTGTAACGTTCCATTGTGTTGAAAAATTAATAATATATATATTGTGTGTGTTTGTGTCACAGGTGTGTTCAGAGGAAATAAAGCTCAGGTCAAAGAATACCAGGATCTCCTTGAGCCCATCATCTTCCAGTCATATGAGGGTTAGTAATCACATAACTACCAGTGGACTGGTTCATGCAGAGAAAAACACACTCACACACACACACAACTATGACTTCATAGGTTCATGTTGAGGCTTCTGAGTCTACTTCTCTAGCAAATGACAAATCATTCACCTATTCACCAGATTGTGTCGCCGGCATGCTGTGAATGAGGTGTTCCATTCAAGTTAACTTGGTAATTTGGTTTACATCAAAGATCCCAACAAGACAGATAAATAAATGCAGCATAGGCAGAGACCGGTCTTTATATCCACCTGCACCCACCGAAACTTAACCAGTTCCTCATAAAGAAGGCTCGGCCTTATTAGAACCAGGTTTTCATTGCTCAGTGTTTGTGTCTCTCTTACCAGGTTATGCTATCATCCCTAAATACTACTACGTACCCGCTGATTTTGTGGAGGGAGAGCAGAACAAACATGGAAGCCAGAAGCGTTTCCCCAGCAACTCCGGCCGTGATGGGAAGCTCTTCCTGTGGGGTCAGGCCTTGTACAACATCGCCAAACTGCTGGGTACGCCTGTGTTTGTTTCTGTGCTTCTTACCATAAACACATCATGTGTTTTAATAGAGAATCTAATTGATAAACAGAGTTTTATGTTTCTAATCAATTGATATTCATGTCCATGTGTGCGTATGTGTTTACACTGCAGTGGATGAGCTGATCAGCCCAAAAGATATTGATCCCGTCCACCGCTACGTGCCCCGCCAGCACCAGCGCAACGTCAGCATGCGGTACTCTAATCAGGTAAGCTTTCATTTGCTGGGACTGCTCTCACTGATTTCACAACCTGTAAATGTTAAGGGTGTTCACTCTCGACCTTGTAAAAGTTTATTTACCCTTATAAATATGACTAAACAGAGCATTTAAGTGCGATTCAAATAGCTGTAATTGCCTTCTGCTGTAGAAAGGCTAGTAGTGGGCTGCATGTGGACTGCCCACACATTGCGGAAGATAATAAATGCTCTTCGTTTATAAGTTGTGTACTACACCTAAGCAGCACTAGTATTATAAGTGTATGGAGACATATGAGACCCAGAATGCAGAGGCAGACGTGGAGATACCAAAAGAAATTGTATTTTTTTAACACAAAAAGAGGTTATTAGGGTGTCAGGCAGGAAATGAATCCTTCTTCAGATTGAATCACAGGAGGAGATCAGGATGGCCCTGATTCACAGCTGCATGGACCGACAGGCAACAGACATGAGACAAAAAGGGCAGGGAAAAGGAAAACTAGAGAATCCCAAAACTCTGATTTGTCAAAGACTATCGTCATGGGTCAGATTTCCCCAAAGGCTCTCCGCAGAAATCAGATTTTCTCTCAGAATACTTATGATGCGATAAGATACGATAGACTGTATTGTCCCTGTGGAGAAATTGGTCTTGTGCTCAAGTGCTTCATACCTAAGTGCTGTCATAGTAAAGTGAAAAACCTGTGCCAAATCACATTGATTTACATTATGCTGAAAACTTATAATGTGGCTCAGTCATGCCAAAACTGTTCCCTTACCCAGCTTTAATGCAAAACTGGAAGCCGTCCTCATTTCCACCCACAAACTCCACTAACTCACAATTCAAAATGCTCCAGTACTCTCTCGTTCTCGCGTTGTGTTAAAGTTTTAATCACAGTTCATCCATCGTCATTTTCACAGCTGAGACTGGGCTCTTGTACCTTGCCAAAAGGCCACTTTTGTAGACAATAAATACACCCAGTTCTTTTCCTCTACGAACAGTCACCAGTGCGACAGTGACTGTGAGTGCGGTTTAATCCACGTCTGAGACAGAGCCAGCAGCTCTGAGGAGATGAAGCACAAATGAAGAGGTAGAGATGCATATACGGAGTTGCATTGGCGGTTTATTCTCTTTGTCTTACTGTGTGGATTGATACGCTCCGTCCTGCCCCTGTGCTGTATGTTCAGTTTTTTCTTTGTAACCAGAACAACGTGCATAAGAAAGGACTGGATCTGAGAAAGATCAGCAGAAAAAACAAAAACAGAAGAGGGTGTCAGATGTCATTAACTCTGTTGGTCATATCAATACATTTATTTTACATGGAATAACCTGTAATTATTTTGTTCACTTAAATATTAGTGTAGTTTCATATCTTGTCTATCTTTGTTCTGTCAGATGCAGTTTTATCTTTTTGAATTGCTACAAAGAAGAAAGATAATTTCCACTTTGCAGTAAAGATGTTCCTTGTGGAATCGGCTGATTGCTTGATGCCTTTATTGCCTTTAAGTGTTGCTATGCAACATTACCCAGTCCAGAAAATGATTTAATGTACTTCTTTATCAGTCTCTAAACACACCATTGGTCATCATGGCCACAGAAATTCTGTGTCTCCAAACCGACTCTGTTGCTTTGCAGACTTAAGATACTGACCTTTGTGGTGAGGCTGATGTTTTGAGTCTTTTTCAGAGCTCTATGATGTGTGCATTTCTGATTTAGAGCGGTTTGTTACCCTTAAGTAAATAGACAACATTAGCCATTGTATATTTGTAGGAAAATAGGATAAAAGCACGCAGCTTTATTGTGCTGGCAGCAATGCTTTTATGGTTCCAGCTTACAAACTGTATGCCGTTTAAGAGGAGCCAGACTCCCCTCAGGTAGGCTGTATATGTTGTTGTTTGTTTCAGTTTGTTTTATCGCAGTTTAATCACACAGTAGACTGTGTTAAAGTTGGATTTTTAGGCAGCATGGCAGCGTGCTGATAGCCCACCCTCTGATGGAGGCAGCAACGCTTGTGCAGACATCAACAAAAGTTTCATGTTTTCAGCCACATATATTCCAAATAAATACATGTTTGAAAGAATACTTTATAAGATATATGTATATATATATATATATATATATATATATAATTATATGCATAATGCTTTTTTGTCAGTAATGAAATCGTTTGAAACAGAACTGCATGGATCTGCACAGCTTTTTAATGAGGTTATTAAAGAGCTGACAGTTTGTGAATGCAGTTAATGCAAACTGTGAAGGGTAACTGGGTGTTCTCCATTTCATGAGTGGACCGAGTGTATCAGTGGGGAAGAGATGATGAATTCAGCCCACCCACTGAAATGTCAAGGTGAATGTTTCCAAGTGTAAATGGTTTGCTGCTGTCACATGAGCATTTGTCTTTTAGTGCCAATGGATGGGGACACACAGCGAAGGTGGAGCGACTGCTTGGTGCTCATGAGAGCCTACTAACACTTTGAACCTGATTGATTCCTCTCACATGTTCTCGTGGTCATGCTGCAGCTCATTCACCTCATAGCACTATATGTAGCTTGACTCAGAGTCTCCGTATGTGGCGGTTTCTCTGATGTCGATCCCAAATGACCATCTAAGAGAAATAATATGAAGAACAGGTTGCCTACGACCCCGGGATTTGAAAACCCTAACCTTGCACGTTGTCGTGTCACTTAACCCCCGTGTTGCTCCTGATGCCTTTGCCAGCAGCGTGTGAATGTGTATGAATGATGTTCTGCACATAGGTGCGCTGTGGGGGGGTGGAGTGGCTCAGTGGTTAAGACCGGTACCCTGTGTGCAAAAGACATCACGGTCGCAGGTTCGACTCCACCCCTGGCTGATTGTACTCAATTCTCTTGTAAGTCGCTTTGAATAAAAACTGCTGCTAAATGACATGTAATGTAATGTTTAATGTGTAATGTGTAATGTGTGAGGGATTGGGTATGAATGGGTGAAGGAGCTAGAAAAGCGCTACATAAATACAGACCATTTACCGTATCAGAACGATTGTGTGAAGTCACAGTGCAGACAGAGACTGTCTGTGCTGACTCACCAAAATGTAAAAAACAGTGGGAGAAACTACTGTGCATGTGCAGTATGAATGTAAATCTGGGAAGACGGAAAGCAGTTTTACTTCGGTGGACATTCAAACATGAAGTTTGCGTGTCTGCTATCCTGTACAATGTCCAGTGGCTGCACACTCGTAGACCATGGGGGCTGAACCGAAATGAGACACTGCGTTACCACTGTCACCTGGCAACAGAGCTGCAGCAGAACGTGGTACAAATCAACCAACAGCATGCATTTTTTTTTTTTGTCCTTTTGTGTTTTTAACATGTGTACTATAACCAATTTAGTGTCTCTGGTGCACAGTAAATCCTAGGTTTTGTTTGGCTAGAATTGGGAAAACCCATTTGATCCTGTGGTGCTCTGGGATGGAAGGACAAACGTTCGGAAGGCTTCAAAAATGGACACTCAAGGTGCGGTGTGCCGAAGGAGCACTTGAACTGTAGTCTGTAGTCAGCTATCTGATTTTAACTTGATGCCAACACCAACGTTTCTTTTAACTTCTCTCTGAGGCGTCGTAAGAACACAGTCGTGTGTAAACCTCAGAGTGAGGTTACTTTTGAAGATTCAGTACACACACCTGCCCAGCGTCAACTGGGATCGGCTCCAGCTCCCACTGCAACAAAAGAAAACTAGAATAGATAGATGGACCCAAAATGCTTGGTCTTTAATATTAATTATCTGTCGGTGTCATTGCTAATGGAGGATGTAGTGTTCTCGGCGATGTGGGCATTTTTTTTTCCCTTGGCGACTTCTACTGAGTTTCTAAACACAAGTTAAAAGCTAATTTGAAGTGTGAGTGAAGAGAGTGAGCGTGAGTGAACAGACCTTCAATTCTTTTTAATGTGTTACTTGTATTCTGCCGTCAGCTTGGGGAAATCAAACGTGGTTGTTTATGCCTGTGTGGCTGGTGCTAAGCTGAACACCTTGTATGTACGAAAACTGTCCCACAAAATTGCACACTTCGTTCCCTCCATCCACTCCAGCGCTATTCTCTTCTTTGTTCTATTCATGCATTTTTTACAACTGTTAATCTCTGTTTTTATTCCCGCACGGTCTCATTCACACCGTTTCTGTCTCGGCGAGACACTCGGCATGTATGGTGTGGCGGGAAAAAGTGTCAGAATTTTGCTCGGTGAAAAAGGAAAATGTTGAAACAAGGTAGTAGGCGGAGATAGTTTCTCACTTGACTATTTTATGCTGTCAAGTTGCCTCTGCATCATTGACGTCCGCTGTTTGGTCTGCAGGCAGGAAAGGCACATGGGCGTGCTGAGCTTTCACATGCAGTTAAGATTGGATTTGTACGCTCCCTCCTTTTTCTTTTTCTTTTTAATGTGTATAATTTTCTAGCTATTGTATGTACCCAAAAGTAAGTGTCGTGTGTTCACCTGCATCTTTCAGTGTAAGTCTCTATCACGCTTCTACTGTATGTGTATTATTCACGTTTCCATTGCTTCCAAGATATATACTACCACTTTAATAACCTGCCTTAGTTTATCCCAAAGCTAGGGAGAATGGGATGCCGGGCAATATATACAGCACCTGTGAATAGGCTGCAGTATTGTCTTGTTGTGTTCCACATACAGGCTTTAATAAGGTTTATGATGTACAGGATTGAAAAAGAACTATGGCATTGTTCCATCGCCTCTCGTTATCCCTTTAAATAGTTAATATATAACGTCAATTTTTGACAGATGCAATTTAGAAACACTTTCAGACAGCAGGATGTTAAGACACTACATGAAGCTGTCGGATGCAGAAAAAAGACGTTGGCAGTCTGAATGTTGAAATAAGCAGCTTTATCGATTTGGACATTTGTCAGATACGTTGTTATGTTTTTTTTGCAGTTCTTTACCTGTTCATTATTTCCGATCTCGACAGAAGTGACTCTGACCTGTCCGACATGCCAACTCTACATATTTGTGCACGTGCACCTTTGGAATTTGCACAACACAGAGTTTTTATATGGCAAGGCTAAATTTAATTGTGATTACACGACACATTGTCTCCACACTGCACATGCGGGAATGTGGCCTCACACTTTAGGAGCCAACTGACGAGATGCATTAAATTTACATCATGAGTGCATCTCAGCAGGAAAGGGAATATGGTTTTTGCCTCAAACAAATATCACTTCAAGGGAGGGAAGTAGCGATTTGGTTGGTGAATGGGATGTTTATGCAACTTTAATGCATAGTGCACCGTGATGTACAGGAATGTTTTGCGACCCTAATTTACATCAACCGTGTTAAATATAATATGAAGCTGTTACACAACTTATGCGGACTCGGCAAAAACTAGAAATAAATCCATCACTGTAGTGCTGCTCTAATCTGTGCTCTAATAATAGTTATTTTTTTGAAGATAGTTGCAGCTTTCCTCATATTCTGTAGGTACAATATAGAGCAGATTTTTTTTTTGCATGAGAAATAAGAGGCTTTCAGGGCTATGAGTGCGAGTTGGATCAAACAACACCGCGTGGCCCGACAAACATGCAATAATACACAACACGCATGGCAACTGAAGGATCTCAGAAGCATGGAGTAGCTATACAAATGCCTTTGCGGGCTTATGCACCCAATGCCACACACACTTGCTTTCAATGTCATGCCTTTCTCTTTTTCTCTATCTGTTCATTTGAATCTCGTTCTGTCATCTTTGAATTCAATGGCCCACACACAGTTTACCCACGAACAGCACCAAAGCACACGCACACAGCACTTGTGCATGAATAGCACTGGTGTTTGTTAGAAACAAAGCACTCCGCTGTGTCCTTGTCAAACACTAAAAGGAACCTTTGCCTTAGCCCTCATTATAATTTAAGCAAGATCCCATGAGAGTGCGATATTGCTTTCAAACAACAGTTCTACAAACGCTTTTTTGTTCTTGGAACTCAGAACCAACAATAGATTAAAAGATTTATTTTTATTTAACCAGTTATATGGCTCCGCCAAACAATTTGTTTTCCACAACTGGACTGACTTGACTGTTGCCTAGCGACACAAACAATGAGCATGTCCTGCATGCTACACAGGTTAAGTCCACTACTTTGACTCGTGTTTCTACTAATATTGTAACCGGTGAAAAAAGCACACACTGATTGATAGCACCTGAGAGTCAATGTAATTATTCATTATTATTCACATCTGTGCGGCTGAGTGGTACCACGTCAAGAGTCCCAGTGCTGTTACACTTACTATCAGCACATATGGAATGTCTCTCGTCTAATCAAATTGCTTGCCCTGGAGTCAGAACTGGTCGGGAGTGTTGTGTCGAACACATCAAGCAAATATGAGAAAAGTGAAGTTTATGACACCAGGTTTATTCAAAACTTGCTTGAGCAATGCTCAGTTAAACGTTTCGACAGCTTGCTAGTGCATAAGACCCGGTTTCAGTCACGTCGTTCCAATCCAAATGCCGATCCCAACGGAATGTGACAGACATAAAAGCTGGTGGTGCACTAAGAGTTTTGCACAGCACTGTAAATAGCTGGCATTTTGTGAAAACAAGGTTAATGGAAGAGTTGCAATACAGTCCACTCTGCAGGAGCCGTCAGTCGTCATTCAGAGAGGTAAAGCGTGGGTCAAGAGACTCCCCCGCTTAGCTAGTGCAGAGGAAAAATAACATACGATACAATACATACACTATTTTCGACTCATGCTCTGGCAAAAGGTTTCGGTTGCCAGTTTACATTGTATCATCCTTATCACTGATGAAGTTGTTGATATAATTGAGGAATTTAATTTACTTATGCCTAGATGACAACGAACGGGAGGGCAAAAAAAAAGAGAAATGATGAAGAGACAGCGACGTTACACAACAACATTATGAAACATTTTGTTTCTGTCCATTTCTGCCTCTCGACACATTTAAAAGTATCTTAATGTAGATGAAATAGAGGCATCTCATGGGACTTTTGGGGGCCTCAGGCATAAGGAACCAAACCAGCCAACTCTTCTACTAGCCCAGCACCACTAGAATGTGGCCTTTTCATGGTGTTTTTGACCATGGTGTCCTGCACACTGCCAGTCACAGATTTTAAGGGGACTCTTGTTGAACTGTTCTTTTTGTGACATATACATAAGCAGCAGTTCTCAGGAGCCCCCTCACACCTTCATACACACTCCCATTTGAATGGGTCTAAAGCAGGGGTGGGCAATTATTTTCCCCAAGGAGCCACATGAGAAACAAAAAATATTGTTCAGGGCCCGGGCCAAATTTGAATTAATTTGAATTTAATTGTCTCTCTTTTATCTAAAAAAGCCGTAAATTGTATTGTTTTGGTGTAAATTTGGCAGCATACAAACACACAATGAACACAATTACTAATCAACTCTATTAAAAATATCAAATTACTACACTATATAATGAATACTGTTATACTATACTACTGTGGTGTAGTGCAGTGACCAGGGGGCCAGAGGTAACTGGCTAGCGTCACCTGTCGCTGTGCAGACAGATGCGGATATGTGCGTCCATACGTCAGGCTTTTCAAAATAAAAGCAATACAGTTGTATTGCATGCGCAGCATAAATACTTGTTCAATACTTGTTGTGTTTATGACTGACATACCACGGACCGGACGGGGATGCCCAAAGGCCGTATGTGGCCCGCGTGCCGTAAGATGCTCAGATCTGGTCTAAAGAATAAGTGGCAAAGACATTTAAAACTCCATATGTGGCTCTGTGATACTGTTTGTCAGATATCAGCAGACCTTGTGTGTGTGTGTGTAAGTCTGTAATGCAGATGACGATCCATCTGTGTGCAGGTGGTGGTAGAGAGGGAACTTGAATCCCCCCCCCCCTCTTGTCATAGCATCAGCCCCCAGGTAAAATAACATGGACATGAGAAATTGGCTGCTGAGGGCGCTGGTGCACCCTCTACTGCAGGATGTTGCGCCACACACAGGACACACCAACAGTGGCAACATGAATACTGTAGCTTTTCAACAGCTGCTGGCATTATCATGTCACATTAGTTTTTTAATCTACCAGCACCCTCCCAACACCCTGTGGGAGTCGGTCTGCCTCCCCTGAGATACAACGTGCCTTAATCAACCACCTGAGCTGATCAGATCCTCTACCCCCCCCCCTCCTCTCCTCTCCATCCACAGTGTGTCTGTGTGCTTACACGCAGGAACATCCTTCAGATATTAACGGTGAGGTTACTCATAGCTGCTGCTATGGTTCTGTCTCTTCTTTACCTCTGTTTGTAAACTGCTCTACTGCTGCTTCAGCTAAGAATTGAAATAAAGAAATAAACCAGCAACGTGTCTCACACATAAGTGCTGACGCCACGTGTCGTCTTGAGTATTGGAACCGTAGGCGCTCATTGTGAAACTTGTGGCGCTTGTTCTTAACTGCAAACCTGACTTTCCCACATTTATTTGAATTCCCTTAAGCTATTCTTTCATAAGCACTGCTTTTCCAGGAGCACCCCCTGGCAAAATGATGTGTCTGCGTGCATGATTACACTCGCAGTATTCATGCCAATGTACACATATTTTTGAAAATGTTCTGCTATATCTTCACACACACACACATATATATATATATATATATATATATATATATACACAGATTGAGAGTGTTTGAAATCCTGCTGTTTGCCAAATGGCCTGCTGGCAGGCAGGAAATGTCGAGCCCAGCGGTCTTTGACAGTAAGAGCCCTAGAGAAATGGCTACTGACCTTAAGCTGCAGGGAAATGGATATCACTGATATACTGGCACATTTTGTGTGTATTAACTTGACATGCCACCTGTACTCAAACACATCCTCAGATTGCTCTCATGCAGCCGTCCTTCTCCTGTACTATAATCTGTAGTGTGTGCAGTGGTGTCTCATGTGTGAGGTTTGGCCCTTCATGTGTCTGTGACTTTCAGTGTTATTGGCCAGCTCCAGTGTACAGCGTCTTCCTGTTTCCGGAGCATAAAGAAAGCAGACTGCTAGGATGCACAGCGTCAGAGACGACGGTTGAAAAAACTCACGCGCAGTGTTCCAGTTGTCATTGTTGTGTTGCAGTTGACATTTAGATTGGATTACTTTCGACCTCACTTGCATCTCACACTGCTATTTTCTTGTAAAACATACAATATGGGCAACAGAAATGACCGTAAAAAAACTAAGTGAAGGGATTTGTGGTGAAACCAGTTACACGTATGGCATGCATTGAAATATTGAAATATAATACAAAGCTGACAGCTGTGGCAGTGGATTTTTCAATGAATTATTATTTGTATTGATTTTTTTTTTAAATCGTTATCTAAAGGCTGCACGACTGAAATGCTTTTCCATGTTTCATTCCTTCTCATACTGAAAAATGGCCGTGATCACTTTGGGGGGCGGAAAATCGGCTAACAAATATTGAAAATTGACTTTGATAACATCTGAGCCATTTTGAGGCATAGATAAATATAAAAGATAAAGGGCATTCAATTCAAATGAGATGCAAATGTCATGCCAATGAATTTGGTGCTTTAGGGTTAAGATGTCGCTCATGCCACTTAGTGTCATTTATTTTCCCAGCAGAGATTCATGAGTCTATATTCTGCCTCTTTTGTCTGAGCTTGAACAGACCGTTGTTCCGGGTTCCTGAAATCAACCCTTTTCAACATTTGTTTCAACCTTTTACAACCAGATCGTGAAGTGACTACATTTTGCTGACGTGAATTCAGCTCAGTTGTTTAAAATTTATTTAATTTATTTGACATAAGCTTTCATATTTATATGCCTCCATATATTTGTATCCCTTCCTTTAACTATAACGTCATTTTTGCACACGTCAGACAGCAGAGCTCATCACATTCGAAAAAGTCAGTCACACGGTTATTCTTTAACAAAATAGATGTTATTGCATCAGCGGGGTTTTCTTTTTTCAACTGCTTTATTGTGGCAGAGGATCATATTCCTGAGCTGAGTCCAGGGAACAATGTATCGCTATCTCGGTCAGGGCACCTCCACAATTACACCCACCAGTGGCATGCAATCCAATTCTTTGCTTGCTTCTCCTCTGCTGAGCTGATTCCAGCCTCCATCCGTCTCCCTCTCTCTGTGCCCCATCTCTTCATCCTTGTTTCTTTTCCCTCCATGTTGTCAGAGTGAAAGCATTTCCCGAAATCAAACTCCCGCCTCATCACCTCCTCATTCATTTCACTGTGTTCAATTTAAAACTGTGACAGATTCTCGTCATGGTCCTGTCTTTATTACCAACGGATGACCTTTTTGAAAAGATCTGACTTTAAACGCGTACACGAGGCATTTTCCTCACCCATATCATGGATTAAAAAAGGACTTAGCATTTCTTTCATGTTTCCCCCCCGCACCCCCCCACACCTGACATTTTTTTTTGCTAAACCCATGGCACTTTGAAATACCTTCATCAAAATATGAATCTCTGAGCTGCACAGTGACCAACTTCCTGGGGAAGATACGGCGCCCAGAGTTATCGTCTGTGCACTGGCATGAAAAGAAGGGATTATATTTCATTCTTATAGTTTTTTTTGTGGGAGGGTGGGGGACGTGGTGGATAAATTCCCTTACTTGCTTTTTAACTTCATGAAAGTCCTGTGAATGTTTTATTCCTTTGTAACGTGACGCTTGCTTGAGGCTGCCGTCCTTGTGCTGCACTTAGCTAACGGCGCGCCGCGAGGGATCTGACCTTGATATAGTGTTGCATATATTCAGTCAAGGAACGTGTTTATTTTTTTTGTGCACTTTTATTGCAGTGATTAAATATTGAGCTGAAAGAGGAAAATAGGTTCACATCGATATTTACTCAAACCATGAACACCCACACGACTTCCACCGTAATAATTTCGACTTGCTCATCGCTCTTTCCGCCTTTCCGGGATGTAAAGACGCTATTCTCTTTCTTTTTTTTCTAGAAAACAAAACCACACAAATGTAAAGTAGTCCAGATGAATCTATGCTTTGTCAGTATCCTAATTTCCAGACACAAATATGTTTGAGGTTCAAATCATAACACTCTTTGAATTTTGATTTATTTTTTTTTACTGACAAAAACAAAAAACAGTGCAGAAAAAAAAATGGAAAGACAGAAAGAGGTGAAAAAGGAAAGAGAAGAAAGGGCAGAAGGCATGGGTAGTAAGACAAAAAAAGGGTAGAAAGGTAGAGCGCAGGAAGGGAAAGAGAGAGACTGAATAATTAATAAAGGGGAGGGGGGAAATAAAAGAAGGAAATTTGGAGGGAAGGACAGATAAGGGAGCAAAAGCGAAGGTTAGAATGAAGGGGTGGAAGTTGGAATGGAGGAAGGAAGCAAAGAAGGGCATCAGACACTTCTCATCTCGTGTCACGACTGGCTGCTATTCATTTTGGGCGGAAAGTCGTTTCTGTTCTGCAGGGAATCGCAGCAGAATTCTGTGGAAAATTACTTTTCACTTTGTCAAATGTAGCGCGGCCATATCTCTTGAGGGAGTGAGCGCAGTGGCCAGGCCCTCAGCCTCCACTAAACACACCACTACCAGTCTGCCCTGCAGCTGGAAACCTGCTGTTGCTCTCATTAAAAGCACGTCTAATTGATACTTTATGTTACACACTTGTGTCGGGGTCTACTGGAAACAAGTCTGTTTTCTGTGCGTCTTCCTCTATTATTGTGCAGAGAGGAAGAGTCCATTTATTCTCATGCGACGCGTGTCACCGTCTATATTTATTCATTTGTCTTTCTGTGTTTACTCGTGCGTTCACTTGCTCCTTCATTTGCGTTTGGTTCTATATTTCACAGATGCAGCAAGGTGTTAAATAATGACTTTGGATAAAGTGGTGACTCCTCACAATACCTTTATGTTGCTGTGTTCATTTTCTTTTTTTCCACTCTTTCTCATACAGTGGTGAAGGATAAAATAGCAACCGCTTTATCATCAGAGGAAAACAAATGTGTCTTAACTGGCCCAGTCCAGTCTCTCTCAGCACCAGCCTGTGACTGTGGGACTGCTGAGCTGTCGGTTTCTAAGCGTAGACAAATGTTCATGTGCTGTAGCATAAAGATGATTTTACAGTAAATACCTTTGGCATAGACCTCTGTAATACTTGTCTTGTCTTTTACGTTTAATGGTTGATTGTACATAAAGTCATTGAATAGAAGCTTATGGTGCAGTCGTTTGTGTGACTCAGAGTATGTCACCTGAAGGAACTTCAGGTTCCTCTTGTTCTCTTGTCCATATTTAAAGGTCTTTGTCTTGGTATAAATAACCTTGTTGTACAGTTGAATGAGTAAATGATCTGCATTTCAATTAATTGGAACAATATTAGGGGCCAAACTCAAAAGATTTAATTATGGTTGAGGTTTTAGCTGGTGCTGTGGGTAAAAATGGCAGAAATTGGAAAGGTGGTGTAGCCTGCATTTTGATTTTGAAGTTTAAAAATACTACTACTATTACTCCAAATATCTTCCCTGTGTATCTACTGTATATGAAAGGAACTAGTTTTAAAGTTGTGTTTTGTCTTTCGGATAGTACATCTAAAGTTTATTGTTGGTGATGTCACAGCAAACTTATTGTACCTCCGCTGTTAGATCAAGAACAAGCTGCTTTTTAGCTGTCAACAGCTGAATTACTCACCAGCAAAGTTCGCTCTTGAAATCACTCCACTGTTGGACTCCATCAGTCAGTGATGTTGAGTGCTTTCCAAGAGATATTTCATGTTGAAGTGATGCAATTAATAACTATGGCTCCCCTCGTCCTCCCCATGCCAGCCTGGCCTTCTTCCTCTGCAGTTTTTTTTTTTAACCCCGTTGTCCCTTTTTTTCCCCATTTCATTTGTTAACTAGCAGTCAATTGCAGCGTCCCTGCAGGGAAACAACATATCTTTTCTTGTGCACTCCCCTCTCAGACTTGACAACCCTAACAACATCAATGTAGCGTGACCATTTTGACGCTACATTAATGTTTTTAGAGTTCTTCTTAAAAGGTTCTTTAGAGAAACATTTAAAGATTCATCTCATTTTCCTCCCCGTGGCTCTCGCACTTCAGTCTGTCAGCAAAGAACAACTGTAGTACGTGGAGAGGAGAGAGAGAGAGAGAGAGAGGGAACATAACCTCCCATGTCTCCTTTATGCATTTCCATATCTTGTCCTTTGCCAAATTAGTTCTTTGTCTGCTCAGAGACCATCACTAATGAGAGAGTTGCATTGCAGTTTAGGAGCCTTTGCTCCAACACTCATCAGGAAAGATTTGTGCTCAGCCTTTTCTCCTACTCAGACCCCCCCCGCCCCCCCCCCCCATCCTCTGTGTTCTCTCTCTGCTCTCTGATTGATCATAATGAGGTTGTTGGCTACAACTAAATCAACCAAACAAAATGTCTCCTCTCTCTCTCGCTCTCATACTACTGTCCTTGGGCAAACCAGTGTGACTATTCGTCCTTACAGAGTTAAGACGTTTTGTAACAGTAAGGGTGATTTTGCTGCTACCTAACATGACTTTTGTCTCAAACTCATGGCCTGTGGGCCACATGCGGCCCTCCAATCAATTTCTCCTGGCCCTCCAAAATATATCGTTACATCTGATTTCTGTACGTTTATTTTAACTTATAGATTAATTATGCGTCATAAATAAAACATATCAAAACAAACACTTTTATTTTGAAATTCTCTAATCCAATCCAACTTTATTTGTAAAGCACTTTAAAACAACCACAGTGGAGTTAAGTGCCGTACGGAATAGTAAAAGACGTAAACGCTCACACGCGGCAATGAATTACATTTAATATGAATGAAATGATTAAAAAATTAATGACGGCATATTGTCATATAATTTAAAGTTGTTGTTCTTTCACTTGGCCAGAGTAGACGCTCAGTAGCACCCGGGTCAATGGAGTTTGAGACACTTAAAGTTTAAGGGGCCAGGGAATGCATGTGACACTGAACATGATGTAGAATATAGAACAAATATGAGTGTGTTTTTGTGTTTTGTGTGTCTGTGAAAGTTGTCAGTCCTCCAGGTCGTATCGCAGGTTGTATCTTAAGCAGTTAAGATACAGGCATTTTACTTGCCTTAGTTGATTTGGAGACATTTTCCCTCTTATCTAACAGGTCCAGATGCATATACCTTAACTCCTGATTATGTTTGTGTGTATGTACATCTCCGTGAGCGTGCTTAATTCTGTGTTGTCCCCTGGCGGTTTAGGAATTTGTAATGGAATAGGTTGGGGTGAGGAGCAATGAATGTATTATGTCAATGAGTGTCCCCTCAAAGATTCAAGCACTAGTCTATGCGTGCATGTCTATGATGAGGACCAGATAAGAGGCTGCTGGTCATTTTCTCTTTAATGGCCATACAGGGAGACATTTAAATGTAGCCTACATTAAAGTGACAATGCGTCTTGGACAGTGAAAAGCAAGAGATAAGAAATGCATGTTTATTACATAAAATCCATAAACCTATCATTAATAAGAGGTTTTTATGAAATTGTAGCAGAGCAGATAAGAAAGAAATACAGTTGCACTCACACTTTCTTTTGCAGTGTTTTATGGCAGCTGTCTTCCCGTTGCCTCCCTCGTCTTTTTCCTTCGCACACCTTAGCTCCATATCAACACTGCTGTCATATTTATGGATATATTAGCACTCGCCTTAATCAGATTTGTAAACACAGGACTAACTGATGGATCTGTGGAACTGATCACTTTTAGATATACAGGCATATTAACATAGCAGGGGGAAAAAATGAGGCAGAACAACAGAAATGCAAACATGTCTTCCTTCAATTAAGATGACACTGATATTTATATTCTCATATCCAAAAACTGATTGATGTATTCGTAACGTCTAAGGTCAACACCCGTGCTTCATTTGCATTTGATTTATTCTGTCGTCTCTCATGTCTCATATCTGATGTCTCAAATGACTGTTCTGTCTTTCCTACCTTTTTTTTTTTTTTTTTCCTTTTCTCCATACTGTCCCTGTTTTTCATTTTCCTCACTCTGCATTGCAGGCAGCGTGAGTGACATGCTGCTGTACCACAGCCAAATGCTACGTATGTTGTTATGAATTGTAACGTTGACATTCGTCTTCCATGAAAGCAATAAAAAAGTTTACTTTTGTTCCTTTTCCATTGATCTTACATTATTCTAGGTGCAAAAAAAAAAACGAATCATAAAAGGGTGTTTTGAATAGAAAGTTGTCAGCAGATATCTTTCTTATGTTGTATACATGCCAGCTGCTTACCACAGTGATTGTTCAGATTTAGACTTTTCTTGGACCATTAGTGTCTCTCCTAGGTTTTTCACATCAAAGAAGTAGTGTCCACCAAATGATTTCAAGCCTTTGACTGAATGAAATGCACAAAAATATTCAGAAATATTTCATTTCCTAATTTTAATTGGTCTCTCTGTCATCCAATATATTTTTTTTTATACCATGGAGAACCCCCCCCCCCCCCTTTTATTATATCTATCTCTTGTTCTTTTTTAAATCCTATAACATTTGCTACCAGTCTAGAGCTTTGAAACTTTGTTGTTTTTTGGAGTACACTCTGCAAAGGTCACCAGTCCATCACAGTGCAGTTCACATTCACACTTATAGACTCTATTTAGAGTCTCAAAATAAACTGGTTGGTGGTGGGAGGAAGTTGTACCTGAAAGAATCCCACACAGACAAGAAGGAAACGTGGACAGTCAGTACATAGAACCTCTTTGCTGTGAGGCAACAGTGCTCACCATTGTAATTTACATTATTTTGGAGTAGATGTAGCAATAATGAGGTTTGTTTGGCTTTATTGACATGTCCATTTAGCATTGAACAATCATTGCCAATGTAATAGACACACGGATGCAACAGGCAGCAGGCATGTGCTCCTTCACATAATTCATTTTTTCTGCTCTGTCTCTTTTGCAGGGTCCCATCGAGAATGATGTTGTGATTCACGTGGCCCTCATCGCTGAGAGTCAGAGGTAATGTGTATATGCATGTTTGGGAGTGTGTGTGTGTGTGTGTGTGTGTGTCTCAATGTTTTGTGGGCCATAAAGTGGGGTTATTTTCTGTCTCTCTCTCTCTCCTATTCAGCTCTGAGGGTTGTAATTGTGTAGAGCTTTTATAGCTGGAGCTGAGCATGACCTCTACCATCATCTGTCACTTCTCATATTGTGCTTGTGCGCTTCTCTGTGTGTGTGTGTGTGTGCGCGCGCGTGCGTGTGTGTGTGTGTAGTTGTGTGGGAGGCATGCTTGGATACATGTGTAAGTGTGTGGGAGTGTGCGTGTTAAACCGGGGCGAACGACTTTGAAGCCTGTTAACCTGTAGCTTCAATTACTGCTCTTCTTACAGCACCTCTCTCACTGCAGTAATCTTACGACACTGTTACACACCACAGGAGGTTTATATTTACAGGTGTATGTATTTATACAACAACACAGTGGATCATAGGGCTTCAACTATTTATACAGGTGCTAACTTACAAAGGCTAAATCAGCGTGGCTGTGTGTGTAACGTTTAAAGTAAACAAATGTAATTTACATTCAAATCATTTTCTAATGAGTTCTCTCAGTGCTGATTAAGCCTGTTAGTACCACACAACACTTTCACTTACTAGTATAGCGGTCCGTAGGTCTTGTTTCATCCAGCAACATTTTCAATCAGGAAGAGCTTTGTTTTATATCAAGAAAGACTGAGGCAACAGCAAAATTATGATAGCAAAGCAAGACAGTGTGAACAGGTTGGAGTATGACTGTAAACATAAAGGGAAATGTGTGACATAATAATACTATCAGACGGCTGAACGACACAAATAAATACATTTAACGTATTTATTTGTGTCGTTCAGCCGTCTGATAGTATTGCTTGACAGCAGTATGTTCACAAAAACTAAACAGAGGCAGAATAATATCAACAACAACAAAAGTCATGAGATCTTTTTTTTTTTCTCCATGTGCAGATTGCAGGTTTTTCTGAACACCTACGGCATTCAGACCCAGACTCCCCAGCAGGTGGAGCCAATCCAGATCTGGCCTCAGAGGGAACTGGTCAAGGTAACATTGAAATGTTGCTTTTGCATTACAAAAAGGGCAAAACAATATTGAGTTTACAAAGAAATAGTTTCAGACATGGTTATCAATGAACGACAGCCCTGATTGGCAGTGCTGTAACTTCACATCTGGGTGGACATGCTAAATGTGTCCCAGTTTCAGCCCTGGGATGTATTTCAAAGCACATTAACACTGGAAATGCATCAATGCAGTCTATGGTATATTAGTGTGTGTATCCCAGCATTATGCCATGTCAGTGGTGCTAGCCATGCTAATTAGCTGCTAAAAACACACTATTAATGACCCATTTGTTTTGGCTCTAACACATACAGGGGATGCAACAGATCCATTTTGTTGCTCACTCTCACTTTGAAACAGAAAGACAAATGTCCATCATATTTTTTTTTTTAAGTTTACCTGGTGAATATGTTATTCTACTTTGTAGATAATTAGTAGTCAGGCATGCTAATGTTAGTAGCTTAATACACAGATAAAATCCATACCTTCATAGTTAGTTTTGTTAAGGAAAGAAAAATTCAACCATCCATTTATCTGTTTGGAAGGGTGTATAGCTCCATGACATGCAAACGGCTTCAGTATGTGTAGAAAGCTTGGTCGGTCCGTTGTGCCTAGTAACAGTTGCTAAGCTATGATTAGCCAGCCTCTGTGCAAGGATGGGGATTTGTTAATGGTCAGTTGAAACCACAGTGATTAAAGACTATTTTGAAAAGAATTATTTGCCACTATGTCTTGTTGCTTGGTTTATCCCAGTACTTCTCAAATAGTGGGTGGTTTATACAGATAAATAAATAAATAAATATTATCAGGTTCTCAATAGTATTTCAATTCAGGGGGGGGCGTGACAGGCGTGTCTGTCCTCTAGGGGGGGCATGACAGATAATAATTGAGAACCACTGGTTTATCCTTAAGTGTAAACATGAGATTCTCAGTGATTCCTGTTTATTGTGAAGGACTAGAGGGATATTTGGGGGAAATGGTGACAGGCTATTGATGGCACCCCACCACCACTACTGCAACAACTACACAAATCAATCCTACTGTCAGCCAGATTATATTTCAGCTATCAATACCCGAGCAGAACTTGGCTCAGTCAGTCCATCTTCTTGTCAGTCCAAGATTTTCCGCTCTTAAGATTTTCGTCTTGATTGTCCCATCAATCACAGCAAGGCCGTGCGTGGATTGGTTGAAGTAATTGATTAGTCGAACAGTGATTGTTCCTGTTGATTGATCAGCACGATGGTGGAGTTGTCCCGTTTTCACTTTGCCAAATTGAAGAAGCATAGGAGCTGAGTGGTTTTATATTTGCTCTCAGAAGGTTATGTCAGATGACTCTGTATGTGATGAAAGATATTCCAAATGCTGAGCTATGAGATATTTAACTTGCAGTCACTTCAGTTGCTTCTCTGGCTTGAATATCCGAAGATCAGCTTAAGCAGTTGCGATAGATTTCAGTACTTGGTGGTTCTTGAAGATTTGAAGAGTGAAGATTGAAGATTTGTAATAAGCGTTATGATCCTGCCTAACATAAGAAAAATAATAACTAAAGAAGTAAATCTGGGTTTTGTTACTCATGTACGAACCAGCCAATCTACATTTTGTCGTCTTTTCCCAAGCTCTGGCCTTTTTTCGATCCATGAGCTAATCTTCTCATCACACTTAGATCAAATTCTATATTTAATGTAGTCTGGTATAACTTTAAGCAAATGAAATAGTAAGTTAATAAATTAATTCTTTAACATGCATAATGGAATACAGATTTGAATCATACATGCTCTTCTTATAAAACACTACAAAATAGAGTGGCCAGGTTCCTTCTGAACACCTGTACACTGACTCGTTCATGCCACTATCCTTTTATGTCTTTTGGCAGCAGTTCAGTACATAATTGGAATGATTTTATGCAAGTACAGGTCAGGGGCTTCAGTTTGGTTTTACATCAAAAATCAGAATGAGGACAAATGTGATCTCAATAACTTTGATCCTGGTATGATTGCAGACTGGTGGGAGTATTTTTTTAAAACTGCAAAATTATTTATGCACAACAGAAGTGTTTAATCAGAGTTTTGGGAGGGAAAAAAAATCCAGTTAGCGACAACAAGCTGCTAATGTAAAGGCTCTGTTTATGAGTGAGGTTAGAGAAGAATGACCAGACGGGTTGGAGCTGACAGACTCGGGTAACACACAGATAACCAATCTTTACAACTGTGGAGAGCAAAAAAGCCTCTCAGAATGCACAGCACATCAAGCCTTGAGGCAGATACACCACTGCAACAGAAGCTCATGCTGGGTTCCACCTCTGTATTTATATTCCATGAATCTGGGTTCTTGTTGAGGCATGAAGGTTCAAAACAGCATGAGCCCAAGGACCCAGCCTGCCTTGTGTTAAAGGTCCTCCAGGCTGGTATTGGTAGTGGTTTGATGGTGTGGGAAATGTTTTCTTGGGAATCTTTTGGTGCCAGATTCCAATCCATCGTTGTTTAAATGTCACAACCTGATTATTGTTGTCAATGGCGTGCAGCCACGGTTTGACATCTTCTCATGGCTACTCCCAGCATGTCACAAAGCTGTGGTCATCAGGAGTGTGGTACCATTAATGTGCAGCTGACAAATCACAAGTGTACTCAACATGGAGCTTAATCTCAGAGACACTTTCCAACATCCATGTCCCCAAAGATCTGCAGCTACATTCCTAGTGGAATGGTATTTTTTTGTTTGTACCAACTTGGAATTGGATCTTTCTTTCGACTCTCAATCCTGGAATGCACCAATGTCGATCTTTGATGGAATATTGCAGCAGTCCTTCTGGAGATATATATCTAAATATTCCAGTGAGATAACATAACATTGGCCACCACATCAGAGATTATTATTATATAACAGTACAGATGCTCCTTTGGTCTGTTGTAAACTCAATCTAATGGAACTGTGTGAGTAACAAGTCCAGCACTTACAGCTGTTTTCATCCTGCTCACTTTGCTTCTTTCATCTTACGCAGATTACTCT
Source organism: Solea solea (assembly GCF_958295425.1). NCBI lineage: Eukaryota > Metazoa > Chordata > Actinopteri > Pleuronectiformes > Soleidae > Solea > Solea solea. The sequence goes on along the minus strand of NC_081138.1, from coordinate 18,917,807 downwards.
ACACTTGTAACGTCATAAATATGACACCAAGCACTGCACCTCTGCTTTCAAGTGTTTCACGTCCCGTTGATTCCGTCGCTCAAACCTTAGTCTCCTCTTTCCAGATCTAGCACCTCATCTGCATGTATATACCATTTGAAGTCCTCTATCTCCCAGGCTCGTGTCTCTCCTGCCACATCTGTCAGTCACACTCTGCTCGTCTCCCTAGCCTCTGTTCCTCATCTGTCATACCTGTTACGTGGCATTTGTTTCCCACACCTTGTTCTATAAACAATTTCTCCTATCATGTCATCTGTCGAGGCTCCAGGCTATCTCCTCCAGGCCTTTCTGCCTTCTGTCCCTCTGCTGCTACATACCCATGACATTCACTTCTCTAACTCTCTTCTACTATATCCTCTTGGACGACATCCTGCCCCACCTGCAGTATGTCTGTTTTCACCTAACAGGTCTCCCCTTGAGCTCTATAATCTGCATATGAAATGTCATACTGGTTACTTTTTCCCCTCCTTCCCCATGTGCCTCTTTCTTCTGTGCGGTGCTCTGCCGCTCGGATGGCTATGCAATTGTGAGCCGGAGTCTTTGCTGGATATTAAATCTGAAGCCCAGACGGTCTTTCTTCCTCGACCGAGTCGCCACCGCCGTCTCCATTGCTGCAGGCTGCGTTTGCTCACCTCACCTTGTCCCTAATCTATTGACAGCATTTGATTGTGTTGACAACATCTACCTGACAATGAAAGAGTGGTAATTACATTTTGAAATGTGTTATTCCCACCTGCACACTCTAATGCTTATCCTCTTTGCAAATCACTGCTTAGCCCAAAATAGCTTCCCCCGTTTTTCCATTTCATTTGCTCTTCTTTTTTTTTCAATATGCAAGATGTGCTTTTTTACTTTCATCACATGGATCTGTGACAAGTAGCACCAGGAGCCATCCATGTGAGGCCCTAAAGAGGCAGTGATCAAAGGCTGCAGGTCTCAAAAGACTTTTAAGGGAAATTGGAATATTTTACACCTGTTTCGTATTGTAATATTTTTTGGCAGTTATGACTGTTGATCATAATGACATTCAACCACTACATCCCACCACAGTGGCACATTTCATATAACTGCAACCAACTTCAGATGCTGTCCCTCTACCATAGCTCGCAAGGAAATGCTTTCCAAGAGAATTTTATACTATAAAACAACACTAACTTTGGAAAGAAATCCATTTGATGTGACAATATAAGCCTCATATTCGCTTCCCTTGAGGTTCAGGGAATACATCTTTCTCAGAGGGATGAATACGATTAGCACAGCTTTTCCAGGGTACATATGAGGATGAAAAATTAAAAAAAAGAAAAATGGAATGCCATCCTTTAAATTAATTTCATGAGGCAAACCAATCATTAAAAATGAAGAGGAAGTGGAAGGGCATGCACAGTATCAGTATCAAGCATTTCAGCAACACGTTGAACCACGGCGAACCACAACAGCTGTTGAAGTAAATCTGTGATGTGACACCAGCAGTCGTATTTTCACCATTGTTTCACTGTGGTGAATTAAAAAAAAAAACGTATGAAAGTAATAGGCAGTTGTACACCCTCACACCTTGGGGCCCCTGCAGAAATGTAAAATGCAGCTTTTAAAAATATGGCTCTCCCTGAACCCTCCCACCTGTTAGGCTGCTTGTGCAGTGGGCAGTGTGGAAATGGGAGGGAATGAAAGGATGCTTTGATAGGCTGCCTGTGTGTTGTCCTTCTTCATTGGTATGCTGCACACAGGAAGTGTTGGGTGCAGAGGTTCCTTCAACCTCCCTGGCTTTTCTCCTCAAGGTCTCATCTTGGGCCAGGGAATTGCAGTGCTGCTCCCTTCCCAATTAACATTTATTTTTTTTAACCCAAAGTCTACACTCTTTACCCTTCCCCCCCCCCAAGTATAATTTGTTTTATTTTGTCCAAAACTTCCCTTCTTGTTTTCAGTGCAAGCCATACGGCACAGTGAATGTTCAGGAGTAGCAGAGCACCACCTTTTGGCTGACATCATGTATTGCAGTTAGTTTGAGGTGGTAGAATGCGGCACAGGGGGATTGATAGGCAGATTACCTGCAGTGCCACTTGAGAGTGTGGGTGTGCTGATGCTGTTTCATGGCAGGATGTTAGAATTTAGAATTTAGAAACTGTCACTTAAGGAGTAAGTGCTATGGTTTAAGTCAGACAGATTAGAGCACACACTTGTACAGTGAATGATAACTTGTGGCAAATGTCACACCACTAGACTTGAAGCAAGCAGAGCAGTGAAATCAATGTCCATTTTCTTTCTCTCTATGCCTTTGAATTAGTGTGTTTTGACAGAAGATAATGCAAGATTTTCTCTGAAGCACCAAAGCAGTTATCTGGAAACTTGGCTTTCGTAAGCTCCTTGGTGCCATCTCTAAATCCATTTCACAGATGGCTGCAGGAGAAGACCCTGTTTTGTTTTTTTTGTTTTTTTACCCCTCTGTGTTTTGACACACTGCAGGGAGCATTTGTATTTAATTACTACACAATCACTGTGGAACCTGCAAAAACAGTTGATGATTTTTATTCACATTTTTTCCTTTATTATTCACGTAATTATGCAGTCGCATTACTAGTGCCAAAAATAGACCTCACAAATCACACTGCTGTCAAATAGGTTCGAGCTGAGTCAGCCCTGTACGAAATCAAATTTGTGGGCCTATCATATTTTTTTCTGACTGAACCCACAGGATTAATTTCCCAAAATTAAATATGAGCGTTAACCTCAGCAAGTGTGAGCCCATCTTCTTTGGCTAAACCCTTTTGGTGTTTAGTGTTTGGCTTAAATAACAGTACTTCTCTTGTTGACCTACAGTAGGACAACCAATCAGTCAAATTGGAGCATTTTATTGACTGGAAGTTCTGTTTCTGTTGGTATTATTTTTGAATTACGTATTTCACTTTTTTATCCAGAAATATATGCTATAGTTTAATACATGGGATTTCGCTGGTCTTCTGACTCATAAAGTCCATTAAGTCGGGTAACTTGCAAAAAAACAACAACCCTAAAACGATTGCAAGAATTTGTTTAAAATCAAAGCAGCAAACAGACACAGCATACTGATTATTGTTCTGCTATATGAGCCAAACTGGCTCAAACTCTTTCCATGGCCCTTAAAGTTTAAGTGGTATAGATAATGGTTAGATGGATGTATGGGCCAAGCTCTTAAACATTTCCCATAATTCAATCAAGAGCATCTCTGCTTGAGATCCTTTTATACATGACTTGCACAACTTGTATATTTGTTGTCAGCTTAAACAGAGACACTTGCTTCTGATGGCTTCTGTGTGAGACTGAAGGCCCCCGTACTGTGCAGTTATTAATTTTTAAAATGGATGTGTTTAGATATGTGCACCATGCAAAGTGGCTATTATGGAAACTATCAAACAGCATGCTGTCTCTTACTTATTTTAATGAGGACTCAGCTCTTCTCATGGACCTCTGCATCTCGGTGCAACACTGTTATCAACCTCAGTGCCCATGGGTGTACTTGGCTCCACTAAGCATGCCACTGATGGCAGCGCAGGGACCTTTCATTATCGCCACGTCTCATAACATTACAGGGATAATATCACAAGGTGGTTCCTCTGCCATATGGAGGTAATTTCAGCTGCATTGCAACAACAGACCTGTCTGAGTGCGACAGACGCACGATGAACTCACACTCACGTCATGATAAGACATGGAACTGTGCTGCATGACTTTTCCAATCAAATATTTGAATCTGTAAGAAATGCTGTGATGACAGATAATCATTTTCTCCTAAATCACAAAGACTTTCAGTAAGGTGTTTATGTGTTTGTGTGTGTGTGTGTGTGTGTATCTTCCTGTAGGCGTACCGTTTCCTCGGCGCCAATAAAAAGCTGGAGTTGAGTGGGCGACCAGATAGGCCAGTGGGCTGCATTGGGACCTGCAAGGTATTTAAATATGCACACTCATACCTACACACACGCGCATACTGGCATGCATACGCATACTGGCATGCATACGCATACTGTACGAACCAGTGCACGATGCCCTGCTGCACAGGTCATGGGTGACCTTATGAACATACCTCCCACATAATTCATCTGCATTTATATCCCCAGCACTCTCAGAAGTAAAAAGTTATCCGCAGCTCGAAAAAAAACCCACACAAAGACAGAATATATTCAACATGAGGAACTTCCCTCCTCCTCACACGTACAGTAATGCGGCATTGAATGCTGAATGGATTTTGGTCCAAGACTAAGTGCAGTGTCTGCATCGTATGTAGCTGTGGGAGTGTGTTCATATAGTAAAGTGTGTGTGTGTGTGTGTGTGTGTGTGTGTGACCTAGTACTTTGTGGCAGATGTTATTTGCAGTTATTCCCAAATGAAGGTCGCAGCATGAACAAATAAGTTGAGCCAAAGCAGCTTTTCTCACACAAAGGCGTTGCCAAACAAATGAATCATGGCACCCAGTGCATCGCTAAGACAATATTATAATGGAACATTTATGTGGAAGATGGCAGCCTGCCAGAGGACATTACCATCATCAGTGTGTCTGTTTCTTCTATGTCCGTTGCAGCCCCTGTGACAGTCTGTACGTGAGAGCGGAGGATTTGAATGGATGTGCGTACAGTATATATGTGTGTGTGTGTGTGTGTTATCTGGAGTGGCTGTGTAGCTTCTGTGTGTCCTTTTTTATCTCAGGATTGATGACTTGTTTTATACGCTGCCCAGAATAATGTATATGTGGCTACTTGTGAGCCATTTGTCTTCTAATGTATTTTTGTGTGTGTGTGTGCGCACATGTGTGTCCCTCCTTACAGATTTATCGCATCCTTGGAAAAACAGTGGTGTGCTACCCAATAGTGTTTGATCTAAGTGACTTTTACTTGTCCCAAGATGTTCTGCTGCTGATTGATGACATCATGGTAAGTCAAGTCCATCCTTTTTTCACCCTGTAACACCTAAGCCTCAAAATGTCCATCTGGACTTTTCTTTTTCGCTTATTTTTACCATAAAAGGGCCACAAAATGTCCTGTTAGTATCTGGCAGTTATTTACAATTTACTGCATGTTCAAATAGTCTATTAACAATTCAAAATGATGAAAAAACATTGTAGTTGTACACAAACACCAAATGGTGCTTGTTCAATTTTAAATTTGATCAGTATAACACATTTAAAATAACATTTGTTTGAGTTTTTGTCTCAGTGTCCAAAAACAGGGCAAATTGAGACTGTGTACAGGTGTTTTCCCAACTCTCTCCTCTCTGGTGGCAACGACACTGATTTGTGGGCTTGCGAGTGAAATTACCGTAATAACCACATGTTGACTTTGACAACTTCTCAGCTTTCAGACTTGCACAAACGTGTTCCATGGCATTTCTGCTAAACATTTTGAATGTCGTGCTCAGTGTATTAATCTCTCAGTCACTCTATTTGAACATGCAGTTTCAAAATTAGAAATAAAACAACAAAAAACAGTATTTATTGTGAACTTCCCTTACCCTTGAACACTGGCACGACCCTGGCTCTCTTAAACCTGTGGAGTGGAACCCTAAAACCATTGTTTGTTCAACTATTTCATGTGGACAAATATCTGCTGTGAAACACCAGGTTTATTTATAATAATGGTCTAATATATAAGACCAACTTTCAGTCACAGTACTCCAATCCAAATGCCAATGATCACAGACATTGACAGACATAAAAACACTAAAGCTGGCATTTGTACAGTACTCTATGTGTTCCCAAAACATCAAGCCATACTGAAGCCGTACAGTCAGCCAATTTATACAGGACCTAATCTGTATCTCCTGATCTTACTGCAACGATAGATAAGTAAATGGAGGTGCTGTTATCCCCGTTTTACCGGCACCGTACTAATTGCATTTCACAATAGATTTTTATCCAAGTGCACATCCAGGAACCTGAAGCCCGAGACCCTCTTCATAGAGTCTCTATTGATCAGGATCAGGAAGTCAATAGTCAACTCCATGTTCAGGATGGGGTTGTTCTCTTTGCACCACACTGACAGCCCCCGGAGCTCCAGAGAGCAATCGGAGATAAAAGTCTGATCCAGTAACAGATGGAGAAAAAAGTCCCGTAATAAAGTGACCAGTTTGCCGGGGACGATTGTATTAAAGGCAGCGCTGAAGTCTATGAAGAGCAGCCTTGCATCACTAATGTTCAACATGGGTTAGTGTTGTGTGGAGAGCTGTCGCTATGGTGTCCTCTGTACATCTGTGCACTCAGTATGCAAACTAGTGTGAGTCAAGTGGGGAGTGGGGAGTTTGTGCATTTCAGTGTATACAGAACTATAATATTATTTCAAAAGTGTTTTAAAGTTGAATGTTTTCAAATTCAGTCAAGAACAAATTCTGATATTTTAATCCTGCCCTCATTTTCCAGCTGCATTTCCTTATCATACTGTAGACGTTCATTTTGTATTTCCATTTCTTTTAGATCAGAAACTTAAGTTGATCTTGGCTTGCCGAGTGAGGACACTGCACTTTACTAATCGCACTTGTTTGGTTCCTGTGTGTGTGTGTGTGTGTGTGTGTGTGTGTGTGTGTGTGTGTGTGTGTGTGTGTGTGTGTGTGTGTGTTTGCAGAATGCCCTGCAGTTCATCAAACAGTGCTGGAAAATGCAGGGACGTCCTCTCTTCCTGGTTCTCATCCGCGAGGATAACATCAAGTAATAAACACATTCCCTAAGAGCTGTTTATCAGCAGTTTTTCTGTTTGCCTGTCCTACGATCGCTTTGTACAACATTATGCCGTCTTCTATCTCTCCATATATCATCCTTAATCTCTTTTTCTGTCTGAAACTGGCTAAAGCTCGCTAAAATGTCCCAACAGTCACGGTGCAATTTAGTTCATTCTTTTAATCCAATATTCCTCTCACTTTCACTCTGTTCTCTTCAGTGTGCACTACTTATTTTTATAGCAGGACGGCGAGACTGTATGTGTTTGCTGATTAGGAGATAGTCCCTCATTTGTATCCCTGTAGCTTGGCTGGTGGACAGCAGCATGGACCAATATCCAAGTAACCACGCAGCCACACCGCAGCATCTCGAATGAGTCGGTGGCCCCTTACGGAAGAAATTCGATAGTCATTAGTTTTCTATTGATCGAGATGATGACCTGTACAGATGGTGACAGCAGACTGAACAAAGCAGTGAGGCTTTGGTTGATGTGTGCTGTTACATTTATAGGTTCAAGCTGTTATTATGTGTTGCCAGTGTCAGGTGTACGAGTATAAAAGTTAACAACAAAAATGAAAGACAAATGAAAAACACACAGTAATCTTGAGTTTGTTCTCCCCCGTGTGTGCGTGGGTTTTCTCCGGATTCTCCGGTTTCCTCCCACAGTCCGAAAAACCTGCAGATTTTGGGATTAGGCAAATTGGACACTCTAAATTGGCTGTTGTGTGGATGGTTGTTTGTCTCTATGCGTTAGCCCTGTGATGGACTGTCGCCCTATGTCAGCTGGGATTGGCACCATGTGACCCTCATTTGGAGGATAAAACAATATAACATAAAATATTTCAACATCTCTGTCCCCAGGGGGAGCCGCTTCAACCCAATCTTGGACATGCTGGCGTCTTTCAAGAAAGGCAACATCGGTGGGGTGAAAGTCCACGTCGACAGACTTCAGGTTTGTGTATTCAGTTGATGAAATGAACCTTATTTGTATCGATGAATTTAATCTTGTCATTCTGAAGCAGTTTTCATATTAGGGACGCAAGTGTCCTTAAATGATTATTTGACATGTGACCACTCTGTAATCCTTATAAAGGTTTCCAAAAATGACAGCATGACACTCTATATAACATTATTAAAATGATGACAACAAAGCAATCTCTAAAATTGTTTACAAATCCGAAGAAAACCCTTTACAACAACCCTGAGACAACAGATTTTATTCTTAGTGGTTTTTACATAAGATTAATAGCATTCCTCAGTGCAATAACAATAATTTAGGTGAGTTCACTAAGTTGATCACTATTGGCTCATTTTCATATGAGTATCCATTCACTTCCACCGGTATAATGGATTTTATAAATCTATTTCATTTTGTTTTGTAAATCAATATGAATATATTGATTAATGGCATTCCTACTTTAAAAGCATTCTAAAACATTCTTATATTATACTTCATATTACAATATTACATTATCTCAGTGCACCAGTGGTTTCAGTTTATGTGGTTTATGTCGATCACCTTTCAGCTATAGTAGTTCATATGAAGAACCAGTATTTTATTAACACTTGACATGCATTTATTGGTCAGTCATACATTTGACTGGGAGGATCTGTGGCTTGAGATCATTCAAATCTATTCAAGTGGATCAGTTTTCCTATTGTTTCAACTGTTTTTAATGTTTGCTCACGGTGAAGTGGCTGTCGGGAAAATATGCCACCTGCTCTCTGGTGTTGGCTCAGTGACAGCGGATATTACAGCTGTCTCTGAAATAAACATTGGCCTGATATTACAAATGTTCCAACAAATTGTTTTTCAGAGCTTCATATTTTCCCTTGGTAAAAAAAGAAAGAAAAGTCCCTCCTTATTTCAGCACCGGTGAAAGTGGCTCTCTTTGTTTTGAACCTGCTCTGTCAGATTCCATTTTTAAGGCAATCTCTTTCTGCTTTGCCTTTGTTTTTGATAAAGAGACTGTTAAATGAAGCTTGTGTTGGGGGGGGGGGTAAAAACCCAGGGATAACTTTAACATTTCTGCTATACATTAACAACTGTTTGTCTTTTCTTTTTTAACTAATAAGAAGTTGATGGCAGATACTGTATCAGTCTGTGCTGTGTTGAAACCTCCAACTTCTAGCTAGAAGTGACATGGTGCATTTCACATTTAGTCCAACTGGCAGAAAGATTTAGCATAATTACTTCCACTTACTGAGTCATTTGTTGCTATGGCAACATGGGGAGAGATAAAAATACTTAGCTCAATAGCCCCAGATACTGTAGACAACTGACATTTAATATAGAAGAGGAATGATAATAATGATAATTAGGTATATATCTATATACCACCATGTATCATATCAGTTATCCCAAAATAAAATACAAGAAGGTTATTGTGTATCATTACCATTACCTCACTGTGATACACAGCAGTGTTAATGAATTGACAATAAACCAACAGTTAACAGTCAGTTTTCATGGCCGACCGTGTTGGTTTAAGTAGGACATTTAGCAACAGTCAATGATGATTAAATATTTACGAATGTCTTCGGGAGAAGGGGTGGGAATAAATAACTAAGTCGTACTTCTTCCCACTCCTTTTCGAACATGTAAACTAAGAACTGAGAGATTATCCATTTCTTTGTTCCCCCTTTTTTTTCCCCCACATTAGAAATAAATACATTTCCATTCCATTTCAGGCGTCTGCTTTGTCAAAACTCATGACAGGTTTTCCAACCCTAACTTCTCTCACAGAGCGTCTGTGGTGTTCAGCAGAGACTTCCACATACGCTTTCCCTTTTTTTAAAGATGTTCTTTCAATTTGCCTATTTGCCATTCACTTCACAGCTTACTCCCACTGCTTGGAAACACTTCGCCTTCTCCTCATCATCATGTCATTGTTATGGGGAGCAGCATTGCTCCCCTTCCTTATGCTTCTTATTCTTGTTGCGGATTTGACTTCAGGTGGAATGGCTAATCTCACGTGTAGACCACAGGGGCAAGTTACACGGAACTGTGCTCTTTACTCCTACACGGCCGTGCTTTTAAATACTCACATCAAAACATATCCATGTGTGTATTACTGTATTAAATATCTCATACATTCTATTGCAGTCCATCACTAAGGTCACAACAATGTGTATTTTTCTCTTAAACCTTTTAGACGCTGATAGCTGGAGCAGTCGTGGAGCAGTTGGACTTCCTGCGCGTTAATGAGGCAGAGTAAGAGATTTCTTCAGCTTTCATATTTAATTTGCCAGAGGTCCGACATGGAAACTTAATTTCATTTTATCGAGGACCAAATATCAGTTTAGCTTAAAATAACAAAATGTCTAAAAAAATAAATATTCTGGTTTTCCATTTCAAATGGGAAGAGCAGCTACTGCATAATGGAGCTACTGTATGCTGCGTGCTCTACATGTAGAGTGATGTGTCCATGTGTGTGCATAGGATCTCAGAGTTTAAGAGCTTTGAAGAGCTGGAGCTGCCTAAACACTCCAAGGTGAAGAGGCAAACAAGTACGCCCAATGCCTCTGACCTGGAGCAGCAGCCAGAGATCAGCGTGGAGGAGTGGCTGCACAAGCCCACCAATGAGATCATGCAGAAGTTCAAGGTGAGTCGTTCGTTCATTCATTCATCGTCTGGCGCTTTATCCTCCACACGAGGGTCCCATATGGACAGGTCGCAGTCAATCGCAGGGTCAGTAGAGTAAATTAAAGAGGGAGAATGTATATAGTAACATTTACAGGATGACTGTTGTGTTTTTATTGGCCACATTTCCTTTATTTAGAGGTAATATTCCAGGTGATTAGTTGAATTCAGCATTAACAAGACTGAAAAGTGTGTTATTTTTTTTTTAGAAACAGTCAGATTCTTCTTCTGTTCATTTTTTTTTTTTAACTATTTAAACATGAAAATGAATTCTACAAAACATTCCTTTGTCTCAATAAAATATTTAAAATAATGAACACAAACTCAGGTTTCCTTTTAACTCTCCTTGTGAAAGTTCTGTCTTGTTATTTGTGGCAAAGATGAACTGAACGCACTCATCATCTCCTATACGCTCACTGATGCGTGTCATGGCTGACTTCTTCTTGGTCTTGGTTTTCCTGTCAAATGAGTTTGTTATTGATTTATCTAAGTGTTCAACATTAGTACCAGTATTGTTATCAGACCAAATGCTATAATAATAAGAATAAGAATCATCATCACTGTGGCTTGTTAGTTTGTTTTTGGTTACGTCGATATGTAATTATGCTCAAAATGCACGTCTTTGTGTATTTTGTGACGTTTGATTGTATGTGTCACTGTGCAGGACTGTAACTGTTTGGCCAGTCAGGCTCAGCTCGCAAGCATCCTTCTCAGGAGAGAGGGGCCTGATTTCATTTCTAAAGATGGTGAGTACATATACAGTACAACTAAAAAATGTGTGCACTCACTGAGACTTTATTAAATTAAGGGAATTTCTTAATTAAATGCAAATAAATTCAAGTCAGAAGTGCCACAGGGTAGCAGCTTTGTAATTAACAACCCCAATATTTCTTTATTAAGTATGGGTTATTCTTTCAAGAATTAAGTCAGGGATTTGACTGTGTAGTGTAGCTCGGTAGTGCAGACAAAATGTGCATCTAACCATGTTTGTGATTCCAGAGAACCTGACGGATGAACTGGAGAGAATCTACAGAAGAGCTGGCAGCAGAAAACTTTGGTCTGATAATCTCACAAATTTACACATACACACACACACATACATAAATACATGTAGTGTAGATCTAAAAAGATAAACTCTAAAGGGGAAATTTGTTATTAGTCATCGCTCTTTTGAATATTTTAGATTTAACTTCTAAATTAACAGGAAATTGCAATAGATGTTTTGCTTCATATATTTTTAGTTTGGGCCCACCTTACAAAATATTATTTAACGTAGTGAATTATTAATGCCTGTTTTTCCCACATTCCTCACAATATCTTTTCTCTTGTGAACCCTTTTTTTTTTTTTAAAAATAACTCTTGTTTAATGTGGCTAAACTATAGGCTGGCAGTGCGCCACGCTGCTGCCATTATCAAGAAGTGTGCCAGCTCTATAGCTCCTCACATCACATCCATTCTGGTGCATGGGAAACAGGTAACGTTCAGGCAATAGTGAACTGTGGACTCTGCATGAATTCTCCTATTTAGATGGTTGGCTGCCATTAGAGCTGTTTAAGGTTCAACCAATCCTAATTAGATTTTTCTCTTAACCAGAGTTTGACCAAAAAAGAATCCACTTTTCTTGTGTATTTATTCACTTATGTGAAATCAAAACTGAGGCCTGTAAGTAGCAAAAAAACTATACTAGTATAGTACAGTATATATAAACTTATTATTACAAGATAACTGGGCTATACTTGTTCAGGCTAATCTTTTAATTTAGCCAATGCTAGTCTTATATTTTGCTTTTTAGAAGAAGATTAGTATCTTAGCATCTTGCTGAGCTAAGCTTTAAGGCTCTCAGTTAGCTATAGGGCTAAATCCACCACCGTCTGGTTAATCCAAAGAGTCGAGCATCATAGATTGGCTGAACTCTTACACAGTCATGGGTTTGTCCAAGTCAGTGAGACCAAGCTAGTAAAGCACCAAAGGAGCTTGTCATCGGTGTCTGCTATCGCTCTCTCCCCCTCTCACGCTCTCTCTCCCTCTCCATTAACCATCAAACAGGCTAGGGCCTCATGCTCAGAGGCTGGCTGTGTACTCCCAGACAAAAAAGGGTTCGGCTCTTGGATAGTATTCCATTCATATTTACAGGTCCCCCACATCTGACCCATCATGTGCTTAGATGGAAACGTTTACCACCAAAGTCTGTAATAACAAAACAAACAAACATTGTTAAATGTATATTAGAAGCAGCGTAACTGTATGGAAGTGAACTGAAAATGGTGGACTTAAAGCAACACTATGTCGGTTTTTCTTGATGTGCTGATATTACTGTTGAATCTGATGTTGCAGACTGGGAATGAAGAAGGCAGCATTCTCCCAATCATAAGTCAATGATATCAATCGAAGTTTATTTTATTTAAAGCTGTTATTTTAGTGAAGCCACCAATCAAAGTTTCAAGATCAGGTCCAAACAGACCACAGACCAAATAAATCCCATCCCTGACCCTTTTTTCTTGGAATGACTGAAATAGACCACACATTTCTCATTATTCCTTCCTTTCCCTCCTCCACTCATAATGGCGGTCCATTATGCCTGCACTCCACAAGCCTCCCCACAACACTTAACATTTGAATCCCATTATCATATATAAAGCGACATGTTTTTGATGGTATACTCTTTGATTGATCTCACATGTAGACCAGATTGATTTTTATTGAAAAATATAAGTATATAAGTTGCTTAGTGTTGCTTTAAACCGTTCAACCGTTACCCCTTTTACAATTGTGTAGAAGAAACAGGCATGTGGTTTGTTCATTATAGGCTATACTGTAAAAAAGATTCCCATACAACATGGTGGACATGAAATTAAATATCCAATGTCCCCAGTGTTCCAGTGAAGAGAAAAAAAAAAATTTCTCCTTCGATGTTTGAGCACAGAGCTGCCATGTTTCCCTTTTGTCTGTGGTATGTTGCCAGCCTGACTCACAAAGAATGGCCCCTAATCGTGTAAAAGGCTGTTCCAACTTTGTATGTGAGCGTTTGTTCCCCCCTGTGTCGTCAGTGTTCTCTGTGTGTCCATAGGTTGAATCAGATTGGTCAACATGAAAACATCTACTGTATGTTGTTTGACTAATTAATAGGATCTTTTTGCATTAAAGAAAATGTAGTATGCCGTAGAGGGGGGATGGGGGGGAGGGGCCCTGCAGGGGAATTTCCAGCTTGTCGGGAAATGGTATCAATACTCCGTTCAATTTACTTTCTCATTTACCTAACATGAGGCAGGAAGTGAAGCTTGAAATAGGTTCCCCAACAAAGCATCAGAGGATTGACACCACATCATGCCTTCTAAACATTAAAGCTTTTGTTGCCGTTTCATTCCTTAATGCTCAAGATGTGCCCCGGTATTTCCACAGGCTTAAGCACTGAATAACCACACACACACGCACACACAAATAAGTGTTTTTCTCAGGATAATATAAGAGGAAGTTGTTTTGCTGTTGATTATATTCATGACCCCATTACTGAAATCACCTTTATTTGATCACTGCTTCTGTGAGGATGGCTTCCACTCTGTGTGTGTGTCTATGGTTGACCCCTTGCTGTGGGCTTCCACATGAAGGTAACCACTGTTAATGTGTGCTGCTTCTCCCTCATAGGATTAGTGCAGGCACGAGGAGGCCGTTTGAAAGCGACTCGTGTGGATAATGAATTACCAAAATTAGTGAACATTAAAATGTTTTGGTGCAAAGTCAAAGCTTTCATTTGGCTGTTGAAGAGCAAAATGGAATTCATTCATTAAAATGGGAATTATGAAAAAAATCATCCATTTAATAGATTTTGTTTTCCCTTTTCAGAGTGTTTTGGATGATTTTGTTAATTTGCAGTATAATAAAAAGGCAAAGCATCTAGCAGATAAATACTTTTTTTTTAATCATTTAATTACCATTTTTTTATATATATTTTTAAATATTCCTCAATTAAAGTGAATATAAATTGAAAGTCTCTTTCATTCCAGTGTTATCCAGTGACTCTATTAATGCAGCAGTAAATTTGAGGAATTGGCTCCTCACTCTCATCAACGACAAATGTCAAAGTCGGAGCTGTTAGTCGTTTTCTGCCATAATGTCAAAAAACTGTTCTTGTGTCTTTTCACCCACTAGGTCTGTTGTCCGTCTTGCTGCCAGTCTGTTAACTAAGCTAGTGGACAGCCTTGCCCCCAGTATTACTAGTGTTTTAGTGCATGGCAAGCAGGTAAGTCAACACGGAGACAGCAGGGGGTGGCAACTGCCCCTTTTTGTAAAATCTATAATACATTTGTGTTATGTTTGGGGGAAATGGCATGTCAGGATAATAATTTTAATGTTCACTAAGTTTTTTAAAAAAGGCAATTGGACATCTATCTATCTATCTATCTATATATATATATATATATATATATATATATATACACAATGAGCTACTCCTCATGCTGTCATCCTATGGGAATTACTGCATGCTCATAATGCTGATCATAGATCACCTCCAGTGTATATGTGTGTGTTTTTGTGTTTGTGTAACTGAGCTCTAGTTGAAGTGAAGCTAGCAGCATGACCACAGTAGAATCCTAATATGCACTGTGTCCGTGTGTCTAGACAAACTCCATGAGCCGATTGATTTATTGTGATGCTGGACTTTGGACTTTGTCTGATGCCACTCCCCCCCTCCTCAAAATTGGCGCTGGATGAGTTTGGGCGCATCATATCCTGTCAAGTGTTATTCAGAGATTAGCCTCCTCTCACGAGTGTCAGTTATCTTGCCTCGTTTTTATCCTCCGGAACAGTTTTGGGCATTTCATTATGTTGAAGTAGCTCAAGGTGTGAATCTGCATATAGATTGCCTACCAGAGGGAATGATCCTTTCAACATGATTGGAAAGCCTGATTTAAAATTGGAGACTGCTCTATACCTCTGCTTACAATAACAGCCTGACTAGAAGAAATACAATGTCTCCCAATTTCACTCATTTCTGACTCAAGTTTGGATGAAATTTGTCTTTAATACGGAAATCCCACATTCAAAGCTGGTCATCTCCAAACCTTATGTTTAGATCCAGGCTTCCTTTTGCTCTAACGCTTCAAGTTAGATGTAAAGATGAATGGCAAGTCTAAAGTGCTGGATTCCATCAGGTTCTGGAATAAAAGTGTGTCCTCTCATCAGCCGCCGACTGCTGAAGTGTAATTTTCATGAGATGGACCAAAACACAAAAGAGTAATCTTGAATTCCCCCCCCGCTCACTTTTATGTGTCACTGGGAAAGGAGGCCAGTTTTTTAAAAACAGAACAAAGATATTTACCTTGGAGGAAGCACTGTTTGCACATGGAAATGTATGCATATACACGATGGAACACTGCTCTCTAACTATATGTGGGTTCTTTCTTTATGCTCTTCCCCCCCCCGGTGTGTGTGCGCCTGTGCTAATATCTAATATTACCAGGTGACCCTTGGCATATTTGGCCATGAGGAGGAGGTGATCTCCAACCCTCTGTCACCCGGGGTGATTCAAGGCATCATCTACAGCAGGTGCTCCCCTCACGGCGGAGAGCGGGAGGCTGTCCTTCAGCAGGAGCTGGTCATTCATATTGGATGGATTATCTCCAACACCCCAGAGCTGTTCAGCGGCATGCTCAAGATCAGAGTTGGGTAGGGAAAAGTCAGGTTTTCGGGGCAGTTTGGGTGTAGGCTCTTTTTTAGTGAAACAAGCTGGACCCCTGCAGATATCTGTGTCCATGTCAATGAAATCCTGCATCTCAGTTTGGTTTTTAATTTTAAAATGCAGCAAAGTCCAGAACACCATGTTGGAAGGTGTGTTGAGGTTAGATGTAGCATTTAAAACATGTCTCATTTATGACCCCCCAAAAAAATCTAATCAATTCCATCATCAGTATTAACATGTTAGTGATGGAATGGAAGTAAGTGTGAGTGTGTGTGTGTGTGTCTCCAGATGGATTGTCCAGGCAATGAAACATGAGCTAAAGATCCGGGCAGGAGACATGCCACCCCAGGACATCTACCAACTCTCCCCCAGTGACATCAAACAGCTCCTGCTAGACGTTCTGCAGCCGCAGCACAACAGCAGGTGCTCATGTTCTCCCGACCAAGAATGTTTTCTCATCCCTTTTATCTCGCAAACCTTCTTTGAAGACACCCCCGTCTTTACCTCAGTGCTTTTACTCGTATAACCTGTTTTAGATTCTATTATTTTATCTTCAGTGCTGCCTCGTCTACGTCCGTGTCGTTTGGTCTTCTGCTGCCACAATGCAATTTCCCCATGGGAATTATTAAAGTTTTTTATCTTATCTCATCTAATCAAACACAATTTCCTCGGGCACAATAGCCATCACCTTTATCGTTCCCATCTCAAATAATTGCTTCAACACTTTCACCCTTGTTTCACCTAAGGTCTTGGCTGAACAGGCGTCAGATCGATGGCTCTCTAAACAGGACCCCTCTGGGCTTTTATGATCGTGTGTGGCAGATGCTGGAGAGGACTCCCAACGGTATTCTGGTGGCTGGGACTTACCTCCCGCAGGTACCTGACTCCACTTCACTTCAGTGCAGTACTTAATCACCTCTAATGGGAACGTTCTGAGGGAGTAAAGAATAAAAACATTAGTTCAAATGCACCAACCACTTTTTTTTTTTTATTTCCCTGTTTCTCTGTAGCAACCCACGCTGTCTGACATGACCATGTATGAGATGAACTTCTCCCTGCTGGTGGAGGAAACGCTGAAGAAGATTGTCCTGCCTGAGTACAGGCAAATCATTGTCGAGGTAAAAACGGACGCATTAATTAATATTTTTGCATTAATCTTTATGACGTGAGGTTTAGACCCTTTTAAAAAGTATATTGATATTTCGTTTATTCGAGTTTTTGAAAACCTGCTGTGTCTCTGCCATTTGGGCAGTTGCTGATGGTGGTGTCCTTGGTGCTCGAGAGAAACCCGGAGCTGGAGTTCAGCGACAAAGTGGATCTGGACGCTTTAGTGAAGGATGCATTCATTGATTTCCAGAGGGATCACAGCACTGTGAAAGAGGACCAGGTACATGTTTTCCCTCAAGCCTCTCATGTTAACTTAGTATATCATCACATTTCTTTTTTTATCTGTTCTATTCTATTAATGTGTAATAGAACTTCATTATATGGAATACACACATAATACATTATGTGTTAGGTACTGTTGAAATATTCTGAACATTCACTTGGACTCAAGATGAACTATTTTGTTTTTGGTGGTTCAAGGCAACCGTGACAATACATAGCATGTGTTTTTTCTTCCTATGAACTCATATACAATAGACAGAAAACATACATGGAATAGTTTAACAAAGTCAAGACAAATAAATTTTTGTTTTATGCATCATTCAGTGTGAGTCTACGCAAACATGGATTTCTACTGTATGCTGACAGACCACAATTCAAGTTTAAACTTGTGTAATAGTTCATAATTAGCACAAATTCTTATGGAGACATGATATTTACTGACGCTTCTTCATCTTGGCCTCAGTTGTCTGTGTCCCAGGTTAAGATCGAGGCTTTCTACAACACGCCTCCAGTGGGAAAGAAAGGCACCTCCAGCTATCTGACCAAGGCTGTCATGATCCTGCTACTGCAAGGGGACGTCAAACTCTGCAAGGATGACCCGTGCTCTGTTAGTTAGACTGAACCGTGATCCCACTCCCAGTGCTGTGTGGTCATCAAAACAGTCCACTAATGGACTACAGAGTATCCATCACATGTATTCATAAATAACCTACTCCTGGTAGCTTAGATTTAAACTCGCGTCTGCTTCCGCGGCAGCAGAAGCCGTAAGCAGAGGTTTCAGCTGTAGTAGGTTAGTGTGAAGCAAAATACACCCCTAAATCCTGCTTCAGTTATTGCATCACCATAGTTTTATTTAATTGCTGCACAATGTCTTGGTTTTTTTTTGTTAGAAGTCTGCATTCCGACCACATAGCACATTAAAATGAAGCTTTTATTAGTGTACTGCTGATTTTTATTTCTATCTGGATATCACAGAGTGGCATGTTTAAGTTACACTGCACATCTACTGGTTATCTCAGCAGAACTTTTACTTTTCGTACGTGCTTCAGTCTTCCAACTGTGTTGTGCTTTCAAATGTAACAGTTATGGAAAATTTGGCTTGAAAACGTGGACACAGCCTGGATTATAGTCGAAAGATTAAAAAAAAAAAGGGACGTAAAGCTAAAGGAAACTGGCTGTGGCTGTAGCAGCATACTGACTGATATCTAAATCTTAACAAAGTAAGGAAAAACAAATCTTGTGACTTGAATTTCAACTGTTCAATGTATTGTGGCCGTTAGTAATTAAGAAATAATGTCACTGTTAACTCGGATAAATGAACCAGGCTCACAGGTAACTGTTCAGACTGTGACAGACAGAGTGACTGTATTCAGTAACGTTATTTCATATATGGTCATTTTAAACAAGTAACAATAAATGTATGGATCCATTTTCAGAACATCTGAGAAGCACTGCTCAAATTGCAAAATCTGGATTATTTTTTATTCAGTTATAGTATATATTATACATAGAAATGACAGACCTGTTTTTGTGAGGTGAGTTTTTTCTTAGAGGAAAAGCTGTATCTTCTAACGTCTGCTGCATGACAATAGCTGCTGTTTGCCATAACCACCGTGATTGTTTCTCTGTTATAGGTTTCTGAGAGGCTTGTTTTCCACAACAGGTCTCTGCATGACAATGACTACTGTGTGTCTGAATTCTTGAGACAGAAAATCATTTTGTTTTTTTTTAAATGTCAGCAACAGAAAATACTACTGTCAATCTTAAGTAGAAAGTTGCACCTTTTTTTTAAAGTGTGCCTTTCTGATTATCATCACTGTGATAATTCTCCCCATCCGTGTTTACTGTGAGTGTGTTTGTCTTTTTTTCGCTGTTTAATGGCTATTATTTAAAATAATTCTATTTTAACTCAAACATATTAGAATAAAGTCATTTTGAAAACCATTTAAACATGTGGGATTTTACTGTTCGCTCTATTTGGGATTGTGTAAATATGCACCGGAACGTCCACTGCTATAAATAATAAAAAAAAATGGATGAGGCAAAAATATACTCCCATTTTAAAGTCAATTACCAGTTACCAGATGCCACCAGCTGTCATTCACTCTGGTGTTCACTCATTTGTGCCGCACTGTATTGTTTATTTTCCTCTAAATGGGATCATAATCTACAATCGTTGACATCATGTTCTATTGAAGAAGACCTGAAAATAGTGATTTAGTCCATTAACTCCTCAGGAAAATGCTTATTGACGTCATGAATCAAGTGAGAAGCTCATTTTCACTCCATTCCATTCTAATGGAGTTGTTTTTGCAACCAGACGAGCTACTTCCTGTGCTTCACCGTTCAAAAACCAGCAGCATCCATACAGTTTTTACATACTGAGTATATCTGTGTATGAGACTATCAAATACAGATTATGTAATCACTTCACATAAAGCAACAGTCCCTTGTCTCTTGGCTGAGGCTGCAGCAGATTGGCGCATGACTGCCACAGCCCTGAGGGGTGCATTTGGCATTTTTGTCAGATCCCAACGGTTACACCCACTTATGTTGCCTGAACCCTGGATCAATCTGCATCTCAAATTCCTGTGTTTGCTGCCTGCAACAGTTCTGACTGACTGTAAGATGAAGAGAGAGAGAGAGGTAGGCGAGAGCCAGAGGAGAAGATGCACGCTGGTGAAAGGATTTTTGCCTCGCTGAATAAATCTCTTCCTCACTAAGACAAATCCTCCGGATTTTTTTTATCGCATCATAGAGTAAGAGCTTTCAAAAAGTGTTTCTTGTATTTATTTCTTACTTTTGTGTCGCTGCACAACTGTTGGGATTCGTAAATGGTACATTCTGTTAATTTTACCAATAAAATGTATAGTTTGAGTAGAGAAGCCCTGCTGATATCATCAGGGATGTACTATCTATATGACACTGGTTCTTTTACAATTTTCAATTTACACTAAACATTTTTACTTTTCCCTCACTAATGAAAGTAGTAACCTTTTGTTGTTCTTTAAATAGCATTCGGATGCATTAAACATTTAAAAAAAAAGTAACACTGACCTTTTTTTCCCATCCTGACATTTTAAGAGTTTATGCCTCATCAATCCACTAGGATGCAGCAGAGTTCAAGGAATGGAATTCAGGTTCATTTTCATATTCTAAGGACATTTTGTGCCTGCTCTTTGGTGCCCATGTTGTCAGGTTCAGCACTATAATAATGGAACATATTCTTGCAGTGGTGTTTTGAAAGTGATCAGTGTCCTGGTGATGTTTTTAATCAAGAGATTTGTGCTGTGCTTCCCATTAAAGTGATCAGTGTCAGTGGAGTGTACTGCTCCAAGTAAAGCACACATAGGCAACCTAAGGCCTTGGGACCAGTTCTATCCGGCCCGCGATGACCTCACAGGTTGATTGATGCTCAACTCATCTCAAAAGTTACATCAAAATATCATGTTTTTAGCCAAGAGAGAACATCTAAATATATTATTTTCACAAAAATTGGTTTAAAATCTGATATTGCTACTGCAAATAGACCAAAGTCAATTTCGCACCTTCACATCTATAGCATTTAACGCGTAAAACCCACCTAGACTTTTATTTTTGAAATAGTCACAGGAAAGGAAATGTATCAGTGTGGTTACATGTCACATTTTGTGAGTACTTTTACAGCATTTTTACTTTTACAAGTTAAAATAAATATGGGTTTAATCATTACCATTTCTTTAAAAGCTTGTTCGGTGTCGTTTTCCGAATAAAGGGACCATCATTGCATACAGCAAACCCGTGTGACAGAAACCCACAGTTTTCACAAGATGGTATCATCAATGTCTAAAGGCTTTTCTCACAAAACTTAAGGTCGATCTGATCAACTGGGAGCACGTTTCATAGCAGCGATTCAGTACAATGCTCTCCTGTAGTCTGTTGTCTCTGACTGTTTTGGCAGGGGCACAACAGCTATCCACCATCTTCACTTTAATGATGAAAACAGCAGATGAAAAGATGAGTATTACCTGATTTATGTGGGCTTTACCTGCAAGGAAAAAAGAAAACATCAAGAGAGGAAATTCTTTCAGATAGTGTCCTAGTATCTGGAACGAGGAGATGTTTAGGTTTTCTGCACTGATAGAGCAGCTCGGCTCTCATGCATAGCACATATGGGATTTCTTTAAATGTCAAAAATGTGCCGTAGCATTAAAAAAGGTTGAAAAACACTGATCTACTTCAGAGCCAAGACCCAGCACAGTTGTGACCTCCAGACAGTGCTTGACAGGGTTGGAAAAAGGGCTCCTACCATGAGACCATGACAAAACCAAACTTGAATCATTATGTTTCAACATCAAAACAGCAATATAGTCATGCAACACATAGTGGGGTGCAACAACCACACACCAAAAGGCTCACACCAGTAGAAAGTCGCAGCCATGGCAACATAAACAAAAACAACAAATATGAGCGCAGCAAAGTCCCAAACTAAGCTATTGCAGTTAAAAGGTTTATCACAGCTAATTTAGACAAAGTGTAATGTCATGTCACAAAGACATCAACATTCCTGTGAAAAAATACAATAACTAAGCAAGCGAGCTGTAAACGGACACCCAAATTACAAAGATGGATAACAACACAACACAATTCTTAAATGGCTTAAATAATTTAAAGGAGATTTTACAATAGTTGGGAGAATTTGGCCTCTTATACTTGAATCTTTTATGAAGGACAAGTTCGTTCCCACGATCTAACTAAACACTCAAACATATAAATCAATCAACCATGCACACCTGCAACTCATCTCAGACAGACAGAGGTACAGTGTAAGTTCAACCCTGACATTGCAACAAGAATGATAACAGAAATGATTATTATGACCATATTTAAGCAATACACAGAGGTCTAGAGTTACCTCCTTAAAACATTGCACCACTATTTCTCAATCACATCCAGTGACAACTCTTTGGCAACAGTTTCAAGTAATGACCAAGTTGTCCAGCAGAGAGCACTGGTCCACTCATCAAAAGAAGATTATGATGACATGTTATTGTTCACTGACGATGGAGGACAAACAGGCATTGAGAATAACTTGAATAACAGTGGCATACAGAGTCACGGTTTTAAGTCTTTTAAGTTTTAAGTGTTTTTATTATAATAGTATGCTTCGATGCCTTGAGACTATCAGCTAACTTGTAAAATAAGAGGTCCTGACTTATTACAATGTTGGATAAATAAGATGCAGATGTGTGAAACCATTACTTCTCACATTAATTTTCTTTTAGGACATTTTGTGCTGCATTCTGTATGTCAGGGTTTCTCAATCCTGGTCCTGGGGTCCCACTGCCCTGCATGTTTTAGATGTTTCGCTGCTCCAACACACCTGATTCAAATAAACGGGTCGTTATCAAGCTTCTGCAGTGCCTGCTGATGAGCTGACAAATTCAATCAGGTGTGTTGGAGCAGCGAAACATCTAAAACATGCAGGGCAGTGGGACCAGGGCTGAGAAACCCTGAGGTATGTATTACAACAGTGCTATCTCAACTACTAAAGTGTGTTGTTAAACACAGAGATGCATGAATCTCCTTTAGGGAAAAATGAATATATTGTGCATTGGAATCATCATGTGCAGAAAAGATGAAATAATGTAACCCTCTGAGACTTTTCCCTGTAACAGTAACATCAGAGATACATGTAGGAAGCATGATTGCAGATGACACACTGATAAAGTATAGATTCTGGCATGGGAGAAAGTCTGCATCTCTATCACACCTCCTAAGTGACAATAGCAAGTAGCTGTTGATAAAACACCATAATAATGTGTTTAGTCTGCAGGAAGAATACCACCAGGGACGATACAGCTGATCCACGGGTGGTTGTCATCATATATCCTGTATACATCAATCAGGTGGTTGATCTCCTTTCAGAAAAATCCTTTTTGCCCCCTTTGATACATATCAGCGCTGCTGGTGCAGTGCCTGTGTTGCATGACACTGATACTGATAACATTTGCACAGACATTCATGGAACCCAGAGGGATGAACCCTTGCTTTCAGTGATAATGTCTGGCTAAAGGCTGAGTGGCATGTTAAAGTTACACAAATAATAGGTTATTATTACAGTTTCGACCTCTATGTTGTTGCAGTTATTGATAGCTGGTGCAACCATAGTCGCCACAGCAGCTCAAGTTGTAGCTTAAAATATGTGCCCCTCGGAATGTCTTACATTCCATATGAATGATACCATATGAATCAGGTGTGTTGAAGCAAGTAAAAATCTAACATCTAAAACGTGGACCAGGATAGAGAAGCTGTTCTAAGGCAGTGGCTCCACTGAAACAAAGCTATGGCCCAGTAACCCATAACTCTGTGTCTGTCATCAGCAGAGCCAAGGTGACACACATCTATTAACATCTCTGGCATCAAGCCCAAGCACAAACACACAAACACACAAACACAGACCTCGCTCGGCCATATGTCCTCTGTCATTAGTCGTGATTAAACTAACGTACAGCATGCAGACACCAGTTCACTCTGCCGAGCTGCGACTACACGGTTTGTGACCAGTAAATCAGCTCTGACCATGGCAGCGCAGAGCTGACTGTTTTACTCACGCTGTCATTTTCATCATTACTAAGGCATTAAGTGAACAGATGTTGTCGTAATGTGATGATATCAATGATAAGGTGTGTGTTAAAACCTGTGCTTTGGTAATTATTTCAGCTAAATGACAAACGTTCTAATGTGTTGTGATGGGAGGGGGCGTTAAAGTGCAGTTAACATTACAGCAGTCAAGGCCGACGGTGGCATCATATGCAGCGCAAACACACATGGTGCACTTCCACAGACGACATCAATCCAGTGCTTCATTGAAACAAGGTGCCACTTTCAAGCTCGCCACCCATTTTCTGTAAAGAGGCTGATTAAAAATGACACATTACCAAAGGTATGTAGAACAACCGCTCCTGCAGCAATTCCCAAACACGCAGGCCGAGAAACAAAAACAACAAACAGAATCACACTCCAAAGCAAGCTCCTGTTAATTCCTCTCAGTGCTTCATTATAAGCAGGTCACTTAAACACACCAGTCTATTACAGATGTTTTGAGCTTAGTAACATGCTCTGATGATAGTGATGGTTATTACAGTGACAATAAACAATGTCAATCATTGTGTCACTGAATGCAGCAGGGTTTGGACACATGTCCAGAAGTGTGTGATTTAGGTGATGATAAGCTGACATGAGTTGTAATGTGTTCAGCTCACTGGTGATAACATACACATGAACTAGAGTACACAAAAACGGATGACATGTGTTGGTTTGCTCACAGAGAGAAACAGAAAGAAAGTGTTTCGTTTTACTCCAGTAAAACTGACCTGCTGTGTTGTCACTTCCCTTTGTTTCTTGCTTTTATTTTCCCCCTTTTTAAATGTTCACACCGTCGTATTTACAGTTTGAGATTGTTGGTACGTGTGTGTGATTGTGTTTGCCCTGTAATGTGACTCTGAGAACCTGCTATTTGTTATTTATGTCACTAGCTGTTTCTGTGAGAGTTCATTCTTAATTAGCATGCTAACGTCATGCCATGTGATGTTTACTAACTGACTCTGTACTGATGAAATTGTGACTGAATGATGGTGCCGAATCAACACAAAGAGTCATGTTTGTACCAGACTTTGAGGATTAAATTACATTAAATTAAACTTGGCTAAATGTTACATCTTAAGTTTGAAGTTGCTTTGTTGTTTGTCCTCTCACGTTTGTTGTCATTTCCTGTTTTGAAAACTCACCTCTTCCTCCAGCCCCTGCTTGATTACACTCACCTGCTCTAATCACTTGCACCTGTGTCTAATTACTTACCAGCCCTGTAGTATTTAGTGCTTGTGTTTCCCTTTGTTTGGTTTGCTCTTCTTGTCCCTCATGTTTAAGGATGTGTGTCTGACCTCCAACCTGTTTACTGAGGATTTTTTCTCCATTTGCTTGTGGATATATTATATACTATATATATATATATATAGATTCCTTTTTGATTCTGGACTGATTCGTATGGACGGATCTTTTGGCATTAAAGACTTCATCCTGTCTCTGAGGCCCAGTACATAATGTAAGTGGATATTTTTGTAAACATAGCTATTTTTCTGCACACTTTTGACTTTTGTGAATGCAAACTGTGAGTAGGGTGTCTTAAAATGCCACATTTTGCTTTGTTTTTGTCTTGGTACAAATGGTTTCTCCTCGTGACATAATCTTGTTTGCTTACAAATATGTGAGTTGTATAATGGTGTCAGAAGTAGCCACACTTGTGCTAGTGTTCATGTTGCTAACTGGACTTTTAACATGTACACACAAAGTTTGCAAATCTGAACTAATCGTGGCATTTTGTCGTTCTCTCCTCTGATTGGCTTCATAGCAACACTTGTTGACATGGCCTGCTTATGACAGGGTGTGTGTGTGTGCGTGTGTGTGTGTGCACAGAAATATTTATATAACCAGAGAAGGAGAGTAGGTGTGCATGCACTAATGATTGCTGAATATAAAAGTATATAAAAGAGTGTGTGACAGCAGGGTTAATAGATTGTGCTACTCACACACTCTCTGTCTGTCTGTGTCTGGGAAACTGAAGGTCAGATTAATAAGGACAAACCAGCGCTGTATACTTTTTAGTGTGCACGTTTCCCAGAGAGGATTTTACCTTCCCTGTGTCCAGGGCTGAAACCAAGTTGGGTTTAATGCTTTCTACACATTGAGAGACAAAGATATGAGGAGGTGGCAGTGGACGATGACAGAGCGGAGGACAATGGAGAAGTAGAATATAGAAATGTAAGAATGGTTTTGACACAAAGCTGATGCAGGTTTGATGGCACATTTTGAAAGAAATGAGAAATGAAAGTAAACGAGGATGTGAAGGTCACTCATGTCCAACATCCTGTGGTGTGTGAAGTTCAGATTTAGAACACAATTGCAGTGTTTTATTTACTGACATATAGAGGATAGTTTTTTTTCCTTGTATTATCTTTTCTTTAATCCGTGTAACTTGCTTGAGTGGCTCAACTTTAAGATGTTTAATATTTATACAAGAGGTTATCATGACTGCGACCAGTTTTGCTTGTGAAGTGTAATAGATTGTGGCATCTTTGTGTATCAAACTATAGGGCCACCACACAACATCGTGCATAGGGCCCCCACAAAGCTAGAAACGCCCCTGATGATAAAGAAGAAAATTGGGAAAAAGAAGCACTAACATGCTGAATTACTAGCAGGAGGAAACAAGATAGTCCTGGTTGTGCTTTCTGTGCAAGGATTACTTCATTTGTTTGCTTTCCTCCACTGCTGTTCAAGGCCTTCTATACACTGAAGGGTGCTATAAGAGTCATTATTATAGTAGTAGAAGTACTTTCCTATATTCCTAATTTGTATTATCATTATTTCTAAGTGGATGTAAAGATGCTGGTTAAGATGAAACATTAGAAACAGTGGTAAAAGTAACAGCAGGAGAAATTAAAAAAAAGGGACATGAAGCACAAAATTTGAATACAAAATAAGATCCTTTAAATTAAAATACTACTAAATACTGTAAACACTGAAAACACAATATTTTCTCTCATGCCCAAACACATGAATATTTCACAGGTTTTACAGCTCAGACCTTTGATTTCTTTCCTCTTTGACCTGCGTATTCTCCCATTGCTCTAATTTTAAATCACCGAGAATGGAAAACAAACCCATCTAAATACCTGACATACCTAACAAGGGAATGAATCTTTCATGTATTATGTGTCCATTCTACAGCTGACCTGACCTCTGACACTGCCCATGGAGATGGATCTGGAAAGGTCATTGAAGCATCATGTAGTTTGCATTTCCTTATTTATGCTTCGTGACTCATGGTTGGTTCGCAGTACCAAAGGAAGCCACAAGATGGGGATAGACAGCTACAAAATGAAAAGGCAAACACACACACAGTTAGGTTTTACTGTCTGCTGTCTCTACATTCACATTTTATTGTCATTTATTAACATGGGCATAAATCCCCTGATAAAAAAGAATGAAAACATGGAACTATAAATTGTATAATCCTGTCCCACATTTTTTTTTTATCGCAATGTTTCTCAATCTTGGTCCTGGGGACTCACTGCCCTGCATGTTTTTAGATGTTTCCCTGCTCATCTGCAAACACCGCAGAAGACTGACAATGACCCATTTATTTCAATCACCTGTGTTGGAGCAAGGAAACTTCTAAAACCTGCAGGGCAGTGGGTCCCCAGGACCAGGATTGAGAAACCCTGACTTGAGAAACTAAACTCAACAACTCCATTCAAATTAAAATAATCCTTTAAAATGAACAATTTCTGTTCAACAGTTAGTCATATCATAGTGCTGACAATGAGGTTGCTCGGTGTGAGAAGAATCAAATCAGTTCAAACCTTGCTCAAAATGTTTTTCTGTCCATTCTTTCAAAGCCAATCTGGATCAAATCTGGACGTGAAGAAAATCTGCTTTATTTCTGGGAGTCTCTGTCAATACTTTAACGAGATAATGAGCCACTATGCATCTCTCTGCCTGAACATTTACGGTATTAAATTCCCGTCTCTGTACACCCCAAAAACTGCTTGGGGCTAGTTCATTCTTTTGAGTGTAACAAAAGCTTGTATACTTAAGCTCTAATAACAGCATGATTTGTACACACTGTTTCTTTTCTGTGCACTTTTGTTGGCTTACAAAGCGCTGTTTGCCAACAAGTGTGGCCTTTAGGCATCAGGGATGCAACGTATAAAAGACCATTGGCTGCACAGGTGCTTGTTCACTGCAAATATTTGACCACTTTGAAAAAAACCAGAAGTAAAACAAACAAATCAAATAGATAATGTACAGTTTATCAGTGAACGGCAGCTTATCTGCAAGATCTTTACCCATACATAAGCTGATTTTAGTCTGGTTATTTTCCTTAAATTGTGTGGAGAGTGCAAAGTGCTCTCTTGTCCAGAATACATTTGAGTTATAATAAAGCTGAACATGTTCATGGAGAAAGTGGGATCCAGAAATGTTTCTTGTTTTGAATGCATCTAACCCTGAAAATCTCCTGCTAACAAAACATAGATGTAATTAAGTATTTATTAGGGATACTGGACAATAATAAAGTGTTGGCTCGTCTTCTACGTCAAGGTCTTGTGTGTTCAGAATATCTTGGTTGTAACAAGTAGCTTTTTGTGTTACTGTTCCCTTTTCATTTCAAACCAGTCAGACCATTCTCCACTGACCTCTGGCATCATTGAGGCATTTTCAGCCGTTCTCTGTAAAGGCGAGAGATGGCTGTGTGTAAAGATCCCAGTGGATCAGCTAAAGGCGTTGAGTGGCTGCCATGTGATTGGCTAATTCTATAACAAGCAGGTGTTTCTAATGAAGTGGGTGTGACGAGACTGAGAGAGCAGTATTTATGTGTTTCTATAAACAGGCTAATAAAAAGTTTTAATTTGATAAAATGTTATTAGCTAAGTAACAGCAATTGTTGTAAGAGCTGACCTGGGTTAGGATTAGGGCAGTCAGCTGACTGACTGCACACATGTAGGCCAAGAAAATATGATCATTTCACTTGCTGGCTTTTTAAAGAAGAGTCTCACAGCTGCTGAACATATTTATAAACGGGATCTCCAGTGGTTTAACTTCTCACCTTCTGCAGTGATGTAGAAATGTATTACGGGATGTTTCACTACAAAGGAAAGCACGTTTGACTTCCAATTTTAGCACAATTATTACGTGTAATTTTTTTTAGATTAGATACTGACGTAATAGTTAATAATGTGATAATTGAAGAATATTTTCAAAGTGACTGTGTAATGGAGAGTGACTATGTTTTCTTTCTGGGCCTAAGTGCATAATCAAGTACGCTTTCTCCAGGATGATACATTATGTCACACATGATGGTGGCCAACGTGATGACAAAATGTTAAACTCATCATGTCCTCAATGACCTGCAGGCGGAACCTAGAAATGGATCTGGTTGGCCCTTTGTTCTGTCCAGTCTTTTTTTAGAGGAGAAATCTTACAGAATGTGTCAAAGACATATGAAACACTCTCTGACGTTAATGCTCATCTTCTTTTTTGATGTTTCAATGTCAACCAGGACACAGAAAGAGTCGCACTGGTTTTTTTAGCTTGACGTTCTGGCACTGTGTTGTGTCTTATTTGTAATTCGAGAGGAGAATTGTCAGACAATGGATGTCTTTTGTTTGGTTCAATTCTCTTCAAAACGTGTGTGTGTGCGCACGCATGTATGCGAGTGCATGTGTGGTGTCTTTTGATGCAGACACTTGGATCAGACGAGGGGGATTTCACACTTAAATTTGATGGTTTCTCAGATCACGTTTCTTATTCTTGAAACACAGCAGGCTTCCCATTATTTATTATATACATGCTGCCAGAAAGCTTCAATTCAAGTCTCAGCCTCCATTAAAAGTGAGAATCCCTCTGCAATTAAAATGTTGCAACAGGTCGTTTTTACCAATATTTCTTAGATGTTACTCCTGCGTTTGCTCTAATGCTTGGAAAGCTATAAAACTGGATGCTCTTCCACACTGTATCTGTGTGTATGTGTGTGTTCTATCTTTGTGAGGATGAAAGTAACATTAGGGTAACGTTCTGGGAACCAGAAGAGAATGTTCTATAAAGGTTGTATGAAGGTAGTAACAAAGTAACGTTAGGAGACGTTCTGGGAACCAAAGGAGAATGTTCTATAAAGGTTGTATGAAGGTTGTGACAAAGTAACATTAGGGGAACGTTCTATAAAGGTTGTATGAAGGTTGTGACAAAGTAGCGTTAGGGGAACATTCTGGGAACCAAAGGAGAAGGTTCTATAAAGGGTGTATGAAGGTTGTGACAATGTAACGTTAGGGGAACATTCTGGGAGCCAAAGGAGAATGTTCTCTAAGGGTTGTATGAAGGTTGTGACAAAGTAACCTTAGTGGAAGGTTCTATAAAGGTTGTATGAAGGTTGTAACAAAGTAATGTTAGGGGAACATTCTCTAAAGGTTGTATGAAGGTTGTGACAAAGTAACCTTAGGGGAACATTCTGGGAACCAAAAGAGAACATTCTCTAAAGGTTGTATGAAGGTTGTGACAAAGTAATGTTAGGAGAACATTCTCTAAAGGTTGTATGAAGGTTGTGACAAAGTAACGTTAGGGGAACATTCTGGGACCTGGATTGAGAAACACTGCCTTAATTCAACAAGTTAATGATTGTCGTAGCAAAGATAGAAATAAGAATTGGGATGATGAAGATTGCATGGTTTGACTGTTGGTGTGTTGGTGTGTTGGTGTGTGGGAGGATGTGAGCGGCTGTGTTTGCGAGATCAGCCTCAATCCATGTGACCTCTCACCGTGCTGCTCTCCACCCTAAGAACAACTTTTACATAGAATATCTGTTCCAGGTTTTAAAGGCCAGGGACTCGCAAAGCCTCATTATCATAGCAGTTCCTCGCTGGAGGAAATTAGCAAAAGACCCAGAGCAAGGGATACGAGTCTGGGCATCAATCCTCCTACTGAACAGATTGATCATTAAAAAAATAAAACCAGGCTGTAAAACTGAGTGTAAACAGTCATTACCCTGAGCGATGACTGAGTCATAATTTTCACAGTGATTTGAAGAGCTATAAGGGGGAGGTCTGGCCTTTTTAAACTCCATCCCTGTTTACAATGAAATTGTAAGGAAAAAATCGCAAATGCTGCTACACACGCACACACACACGCACGCACACACACCATCGAGTCCTAGCATGCCTTCATGTATACAGTAATTTAATAAGAGGTGCTGAAGGCTGCAGCTTAGTCAAAAAGAGCGCTGATTCGAGAGAGAATTCTTTGTTGCGTTAGATGTGACGTATTAGTGCGCGTTATCACACATACATGTAAATAAAGCTTGAAAACTGAGCTTATACTGTAAGTTACACAAACATGTGGAGAGTATGAACTGAGCAAACTGAGATAAACACTCAGGTGGAAGGTGTAATTACACTGATGTAGAAAAGAGAGCAACAAGATAAACAAACATGGAGATTCCTCACTGGTGTGATCATACCAGTCATTGCAGCCTCTCTACATATGATCAATAGTTTCAGGATGTTTTCATTGAACTGTATCACATTTTGCAGTATAGTATTTGTGGTATTTCTGCTTATTTTTTAAATGCAACAATTTATTTTTTTGCCGTTAAAGTGTAGAGGATTTAATTTTGCAACCAACTGTCTAAACTCCATGGCCTTTCTCTTTTCTTTTTCTCCTTTTATTTATAGAAGTCATGATTCATTTCTTTCCACAGAATGGTCTTAGGTCTACCATCATTATTAATGTTATTGTTGTAATTCTGTCTGCTTCTCAGTCCATATGTTGCCATGACAGTGGCCTACTGGTAGCCACAACTCCTGCGAAGCAGAAGATGTCTTTTCTTTTTTTTTTTGTAAGATTTACTATAATGCATTAAAAATAAATATTTACAATATAAATAAGGTTAAAGCCCAAATAGTTTGATGCCACGTGCAACTTGGGCATGTAAACAAATATCAGAACTGAGATGATGTCATGAGCAACAGAATGACCACTCATTCAGTCCAATCAGGGCGGAAAATTGAGAGACAAGAGACCCTTTCCTTTCTGCGCGCACACACACACACACACACACACACACACACACGCACACACACACACACACACACACACACACACACACACACACACACACACACACTCTGGCTTCCTATGGCCCTGGCAGCAGATGAAAGCAGTCGGTGAGATCCGATGAAATGAGTTAGGCCTCTATTGTAACAGATGACTAGGAGAGCTGTGTCACCACTCTGAGGCTCCCCGCCACACCAATGCGAGGTGGGTGGGGTTTGTCAGAGGATGAGCTCATGTTCCTGCTGGTTGCTCTTTTTGTCTTTATTTACCGTAACCAGTTCTGCGCTTCTTTGTGGACAGCAACGCAAATCACAGTCCATGAAAAGCCACGATTTGTCTCTCACTCAGAAGCTATTATAGGCCAGGTGTTCCTATTGATCACAGCTTGCTGGGAGAAACTGATGCCATCATTGGTTCACTTGTTGCTGCTAGAACAGCATAAAAGGTCAAATTACTTTTAATGTACATGAGCTGAATATATTTTTGTATTAAAGGTAGGATTGGAGATCCTGGAAAAACTGTGTAAGCAGGCTGCATTTTGAATTCAATCGTACAAGCCCCTTTCTTCAGACTTCCCTATGAAGCTACGCATCCAGAGCACAGATTCACGAGCACTGCGCAGCATCTGTAACATTAAGTTCTTTTTCGTGACACAAACTTTTTTGGATACTTGGGACGTGATGCCGAAAAACAACAAATACTCTAAAAAGATCACAGAGACATAAAGTGAACCCACCTGTCCAGTATAAACAGAGCCACCATGGCATCACTTTGCAGGCCCTCTCTGTCACCACCGTTCAAACGCAGCACCGATGTTCACTCTGGTCTTGGCTCACTCTGCATCAGCCTTTTTCTTGGCAGTAGCTTTCCCAAAAACCGACCAACACCTGTTGTTGGCTCCTTTTGTGTCATTACTTTAGTTGGATTTAGCAAGCCAGCATACACCCTAGCATTGTCTTCTGAGCATGTGTGATTAGTGCATGAAGAGGTGTACGTGCATGGGGGGGAGGGGTGACTGATGGCACTTTGAATGATGCATCACGATCCAATTATTTAAGTCGGACTGTTCATTATGATTGGATGGTGTCCATAGACTGTCCATAGAATTATGTTTATTTCTGTGACAATGCATTCATTAATTGGTTACAATCTGGGTGTGAAGAGGATTTGAACAAAATACAGTAAAAAATGCTCCGGAAAATAATCTCCCACCCCACCTTTAACATCAAATATCTCAGTTGCCAAACTTTGCCATACCTTACTCATTTAAGCTCAAACAGCCTAACCTTTGCTTAGCCTAACCTAACTCACAGAAAGGACCGCCTCTTTTTGGAGTTCTGCTTCCTGATTGGATAAAGTGTAATGGGACACAGAGAGGCTGTTCTTAAAGCTAATGTCAGACCATTGACAATAGTAAGACGTCACTGGGCAAACACACTAGACCAGTTTGACTGAGGTATTTCACTCATTCACTTGCATTTTTAAAAAAATACATGTGAAAATAAGAGTCTGACTGAAACTGTACTAAATCAAATTTCAAATCTCTTCAGTCTTAACTGAAACAACCAGATTGGGAGTCAAGCATACTAGGACTAGAGTTGGCCTCTGTTCATGCGCTAATACTGGAATAATAAAAGAAGCTGGTACAAAAAAGAATAAGACACCGGCCACAAATCATGGATAAGTTAAGGTCGGTACATTTTTTGGACAGATGACAAGACTCTCTCAACATGAAGAATATATTTTTGTTATGCTTTCAACAAGCTGAAAGCAGATCAGAGGCAGACACTTGTAGTCCAATTAGAGGGAATTGCTTTTTTGTTGTGGTCGCAGCAGCAGCTTCTGTACAATGTTTAAGGACTAAAGGGACAATACAGGTATATATGCAATATATAAAACAAGATTAAATGTTATCAAAGAATCAGTTTCACAGCTGTGAGCCATTTGTTTGCAGAAAATACAAGCATAAAACTTGTGACAACAGTAGCTTCAAGCTGCATCATAATTGTGTTCACACTATTCATATGGTGATAAAGAATATAAAATTACAGTGTACTCACAGCTAGATTATATCTTCTTTTCGTTGCCTCTGGTCACAAGCTCTTATAGCAACAGGAATAATGTGGCATTGTCACACTGATGGCTAGATTACCTTCATTAGTCAGCCCTATGAAAGATTATCAAGAGACCTCTGCTTTCTTTATCTGACTTGGCTGTAGTGTGTATGAATGAGCCTCAGTTCTCTGTATCTTTGATACTGATATTAAATCACTTTCAGCCCAAACCACAGCAGAGATAAAAAACCTCCCACAATGTAGTAAATCCCTAAATACTCAGCGTTTTGCTTCAACAATGACCCAACAAACATCTGCCGAATTCCCCTTTAAATCGGACTGAAAACGAGTCACATTTTACGTGTGTGTACTTTGCGTTGACTTGGGAGGGCGAAAGGCAAAGTAATAGCCCGATGAAAAGGGTCAACAGGATGATTTGGGGTGGTGTTTTAAAGTTCACGTGTCTTCTGGTGTCTCACTGCTGGTTTCAAACAGGGAGTGAACAGGCTGTGGAGTCTTAATTGAGAACTCATCTGTTAAGTATGCTTTTACAGCTGCCCTGGCTCAAAGCAGTGCAGTGATTTACGGATGAGAAAGAGACGCATTTCTCTTGTTCTAAAACATGACTCTCAGATGTGCTCTGCAGCACACGCACAACAAGGACACACTCTCTTTTACTTATTTAAACCTTGACATTTAATTTTTAATGAGAAATATACTTGATGTATCTGACAAACAACCAAAAACTGGTTCTTAGCAGTGTAATATTTAGCTGGACATCTGTGTCAGGCAGTGGCTGCATTTGCTTTTTTCAGGCTAGTGTTGTGGTCATGTTTTCTCTCGTGGTAGTTCTTACCTGGTTGTGTAGATGTGTCAACACATAGGTAAATAATTGACCATAATACATCATTATGACCAGACATCTAAATATAAACAAATGTCCATCACATCCAAACCAATGTCACATGAGTTTACAAAAGCTCCACATGACTATCTTTGTATTTCTCAGTACAGCAGGGTTCAGCTCATGCGTCACCAGGTGACATTTCTGAGCTGCACACACAAGAAGTGATTTGCTTTATTTGAAGCAACAGCAACTTTGTACCCGAGACTGAAAACATGAAGAGGCACTCGCAACAATTTTCCAAAGTGAATTCTACTGCTAAAAAAAGCCGTCGTTCAGCAGCTTGATGGGATAAATGCCACCAGCCCTGCTGGTGTATACACACAAAGGCTCCTTCAGTCAGGTCTATTGTTTTGACAGAGCCTCTATTCAGATGAAGGACATAGCAATAATGTTTGTGATGACAGAGGCAGAAAATTAACAACCAATGGTTTTGTACTGCTGATTTAATTAGTAGAATATTGTTCAAATGAGACTACTAAAATATGGTCTCATTTGATACTATACTATTATTATGTGCAATATTATTATTATTTTTATATTGCATATATATCATGCATGCACATGGATGGATGTGGTTTGCTGATTTTCATAAAAAATGAACTGACAGACCTTAAATCCAAACACTGCCACATATTCAGATTATCAGTAGAGTAGAAGATCAGCATTGTCCGTTCTAGTGTAGAATAACCTTCACACTAGTGTGGGCCAATGAGATTTGATGACATTGGTGTCGAACTTTTATTCAGTTCTCACATTACTCATGCACTGAGAATGTTTTCCGTGGGCTGTAGTTGTGCTTTTTCTCTTTATAAATGGGATTGTAAAATAAAAAAAAAAAAAAGGTATTAAAAAGTGTTAACTGTGCATCTCAGACAGCTACAACCAATGTGAGTGAAAATAAACTTTTATTTATCTGGTGACCTACAAACTAGTTGACCAGACGTGTCTGAGGGAACTGTAGCATCGTCCTCTTCTTCTTTGGTAGGAATGTGTCCTATTCCCTGCGACTAGACTTGTACTGCCACCCGATGGTGAAGTGAGATACCACACAGAAGTATACCAGGGACCTTTACTTACTGCTTATCAAGCAGGGAAACATGCTGTACGTTAAATCTCTGTCAGAGTGGAGGATAATGTGGCTCCTATTTGTGTGAACATCGTTTGATGACGGATTGAAAAAAGGTGTGCCAGAAACGGGTATTTAAAAAAAAAACGTTGTCACATTCACGACATTATATTCAACCAATGTTGATGGAAAGTCAGCACATGGCTGAGTCAGCACTGTAATCTTTCCGTTTGGATTCCCTCATTCACAGCCAAATGGAAACCATACCAGCCTGCATTGTTTACACTGCAGTTGGTCAGCTAACAGGCGGCACTTTGTTTCCTTGCCACTCAAGCCTCAGTGCTTTGTGAACCTGCACAAGTCAGCACTGCACCACGGCTGCTTTGATGTCATCGCCAAGCTTGAGTCACATGCACTGTTCTGTCACACAAGCTTCATATGTCACTGTATCTTCCAAATTTGCAATCTCATCCATGTGACACAACACACTTCCACTTCACTATTGGTTTTAACTTGTTAAGAACACATCTCATTGTCTCATGGACACAATTACAAAGTCCTTAAATGCATTGCCTGCAGGTGAAATGCCCACAATATGCCCACAATGAAAACGGCTTCCTTACACCATAGAGGTGTCCATGAAAACCTTTTGTTGCTTGACTCATCCGAGCAGAGGATGTCAGACAATTCTGTCTGTAAATAACATCAACTCCACTTGTATGTGCACCTGTTGGAAGGTTTTACTTACCTCGTTTTATTTGAGAAATGGAGAAAAAGTTGTTTGTTATTTCTAATCTCAGTTCACTTTGCTTTGTAACTGGCTTCAAAAGAGCTTACTATGGTTGCCAGCCCTCAAAATCCTTGAGCTTTAGCTTTTGTTAAGTCAGCAGGCTTGAGACCACACAGTGAAAAGACTGAATGGTGCAGCAATATCCTGCTCCATGTTGTGTAGGTTGAGTAGGGTCAGTGAGTGTGTGTCTATGTGTGTGTGTGTGTGTGTGTGTGTGTGTGTGTGTGTGTGTGTGTGTAAGACTGTAATCCCATTTGAAGTGATCTCACCTCTCTTCAGGTCACTTCATCATTTTGTCCATCTTTTGTCCTCTTGTCTCTCTCTTTCTCTCTTTTTTTCTTTCTCCGGTCTCTCTGTATTTCCTTTTAGTGTTTTTCTTTTCACTGAAAAATAAATTGCAGTCCCCCTGCAGGATGGGTGTCTGAGGTTAGTTTTTGCCCACTGTCCAGCGGTGGAGGCCAGATTTTCTCCCTTGAATTGTGCCAGGACTGAACGTAAAACAGGTTTTTGGGAAGTTTTCATGATGCACTGAGATATAATGCTGCTGAGCTAGTTCCACCCAAATACTTTTTTATTTTTTTTTACAAAGATTGTCCCCTAATACACAACTTCACTCTTCAATTCTAAAGTTGTGATCGTGTTGCCAACGAGTCGCCATTTTACATAAAATAAATGACCTCTCTGTGGTTCAGAGTTCTCCTGTGCTCTCCGTGCCCCTTCTATTTTGTGGTGCATTTAACAAACAAGCAACATATTTATAAATACATCAAAGGGTGACCCTTCCACTCTCGGTCCATCAGAGAAGCCACAAATTGAGATCCAAGTCAGAGGATGAGATTATCCCTGGAAAGACGGGATCTAAATGCAGCAAGCCGATGTGCCTTCCCCCTGCTGCACCCTGTTGAACCTGCTGGTTTTTCTGCCCCTGACCACTTGGTGTATTTTTACAAGAGATGTTTATCCTTAAAATGCCAGCTGAGCTGTAATTTTGGGTCATCCATCCATCTCTGTGTCTGTCTGTCTGTCTGTCTGTCTGTTGCTCTCTGGGGGAGGAAAGAGGTTGTGGCTGCTGACCACTTGCACAGACCTAGGCTGAGCTTTGTGCACAGCTTCTCGTCTGGCTGACACAACAACATCACATTTGCAGCATCACTAGCTTTTTTTGTGATGAACTTTTGATTGCATTTTTTCATGCAGTCAGATACAGTGCAGTCCAAAAACATGCAATATGGGGACTTAGGTCAATTGGACACAGTAGATTGACCATTGGTGTGATTGTGAGAGTGAGTGGTTGTTTGTCTCTATGTGGCCCTGTGATGGACTGTCATACTGTCCAGGGTGTGACCCCGCCTATCGCCCTATGTCAGCTGAGATTGGCACAGCAGGATAAAGCGGTAGAAGATGGATGGATGAAAAACAGACCGGCTAGCGGGTGGAACAGTGGCTATCGTTGTTGCTGCAGAGCACTCACTTAATTGACCGTAGGTGTGTGAGAGTGAATGGCTGTTTGTATGTTTGCCATGTGAGGGACAGGTGACCTGTCCAGGGCGTACATCAACTTTCACCCTATGTCCAGGCCCCCCCAAGTGGTAGGTATTGAATGAATAAATAACTAATTCATCAATTATTTAGATGTTATAGTCCAAGACTATAATCTTGAATCTAATCGACAACACTGTAATCAAATGTTGTCGTACCTACATAAAATGTACAATACAATTTGTACTAGACAAATCAAAGGCAAAAGGTTGTAGAAAGGTTTTGCAGATTCAAAAGGGCGTGGCCACGGCAACCATCAGTATTTTGGTGAATTTCGACCATGAAACAGGAAGTGCTCTATAACTTTGCCATACATTGACCGATCGCCTCGAAACTTGACCCAACAGGAAGTAGGCGATTCTAAATTTAGCCACCATTTCGCCACAACATCAAATATATCTGGTGTAAAGTCACTAGTCACTTGTGTGTGTGTGTGTGTCGCGTATAAAACGAAGCCACCGCAGTTTCACTCAACCGTGCAGTGATGACTTCACCCACGTTAAGTAGGTACTTTTTTTGTAGTGGAGATGCAACCTAATCGTGCCGTGTCGTGCCATGCCGAGGCGAATAGTGCAGAGCCGGTGGAAATACGCCATAAGACTTCTAAGTGTATTTCCTATATGCGTGGCATTTGTCATGTGGATTTGACAGAGAACTTTTGCAGAGACAAACTCATTCTACTAAACACCATATGTTTGTGGCACAGTGTCCCATTGGTTGCCGTTGAAGTTGGGGCCCTCGCATGCCGTTTGCATGTTTCCCCTTGACTGCATGCATCTCCTCCGGTACTCTGGTTTCCTCAAGTTCTAAGACATGTCAACATTCAGAGTAATGAGTAACCTTTTTATATACAACTTCACAGAACTTTAAGATGCACTATTGAACCAAGTCAGCTATTCATTTGAGAGTGTGCAACAGATCAGAGAGCACAAGAAAAGATTTCAGAATGTTCTCTCGATATGGAGAACCAAAGACAGATGTCGCCTGTGTTTGTTCACATAATCTAAAGACTATGTGCAAAAATACAGTATCAGACTCTGTAGCCCCACTAATTAGTGGGGATTTAGATTGTAAAATATTTTGTCAGTGCTTTTAAATCCCAAAGTTCAGAACTGATTTTTTTCTGGTCTCAGCAGGAAACATCACTGATTTACTGCATAAATTACAGCCATGGTAAGCACCCATTAACCCATATTGTCCTGGCATGACAGCACAACCTCCTGAAGGAGGAGGCTGGGGTAACATCAGGACTGACAACGGGAGATCTAACAATGCAGGGCTAAACGACTGTTCCCCCGCTGATGGTGAGCCAACACACTGAGACTGGTTGTGATGTGTTGGGCGAGTGGGAGGGCAGCCAGGAGGGACATTGGCAGGTGGAGAGGGATGAGTGATGCCAGTTGTCACATTGTGTTTATACCAAAAAGGTAAACGGTGCACGTCTGAGGAGCCTGGCTGTACATCATTATACCATCATCTCTCCAGTGACTCATTGAGTTACTCTCTCTCTCTCTGTTTTAGATGATGGATCATCGTCATTTTTATGTCACTGTATTATAGCATTAAATAGCTTTTTCTTTTGGATACCCTACATGTATGGATATTAGGCTGATCATTCACTATGTTTGCGAGATGTGCTGACAGAGTTATAATACTTGGGAACATGGTTGTGCTGTGCTATATACCACACATTCGTTGTCTCTTCTCCACATCTTGTTGCCAGTTCATCTCCTCTTCTTTGCTCTAGCCTCTCTAATTCCCCTTGTGCTTTTCTGTGTTTAGCATCAGACTTTGTTTTTGGACTCATGTGAGAACGCAGCAAGGAAACACAGCAAGTGAATCCTGAAGTGTCCTGAAAACAGCCACTGCCTGATGTTCAGAAGTGTCTCCTGCATCCAGACCCAGACTTGACATCATGTCCTATTGAAGTAGACCTGAAACTAGTGACTGAGATCATTAACTCTTCAGGATTGTATACTGACATTATAGTTTCCCCATAGACTTCCATTCAAACTGAATTATTTTTGCAACCAGCAGTCACCCCCTTGCCATGCAATATATATTCACTTCCCATTTGACTTCAGGAGGAACCTGGACTACTATGTCCATTTTTATATTAAAGGACGTTGGTTTACCTGACCCACTACCTTGGACTTGTACATTTGGGTCCAAGGTCTGTCCAGTGAATTTCCAAAACCTTGATTACAGTTCCTCTTTGACAGAAGTGAGTTTTTATGTGTGAACACTTACTTTCTACCGCTGGAGTAGGCAATATTCACACTTAAACTGTGCTTTTCTCGAGCTGGCAGGCTTCGGCTATCAGCGCTCGCTTTGCATGTTTCTCAACCCAATAACTGGGGAAAAAATTAAAAGAAATAAATGGTGAGCGGTCCTCCCCAGAGCACCCAAAAAGCCCTAGATATGAATGGAAAAGTCCCGACAAGGAGGTTTTGCCAAACATTAGCTCTTTTTATCACCTGACATCTGACGCCTGCAACTCTTTGTCTGTGTAAAGCCATTAAGCAGGTATCTGCAGCCGCCAGGGCGCCGTGTGACACAAAACAAATGCCCCCTGTTATTCTTTACCTGCAAATCCAGCAGGAAATGGGATGAGGTAATGCTGCTCCGCTTACGTGGTATATCGTATGTGCCCTTGCAATCAAACACTCTCTCTCTTTCATTCATGCACACACAGTCAAAAGCTTAAGTTTAAACGTTTTTATTGCGACGGATACAAGCACAGGTACACAGACATGCCATTAATGGTTTTTTTTGATGGATAAACAGTCAAATGTCCAAAATCTCTGTGGGACAAACCCTCCTCCGTGAGTCTGCAGCTGCTGCTTCTTTCCACCAAATCTGCCTCCCCCTAGCTCTAGCTCAGGCTTGCCCTATTCTTGATGAGCATTAAGGTATCAAAGGCTTACCCATACAGTACAGCCTCCCTTGTTTATATTTTTGTCCAATAAGGTTTTTTTTTTAATGGGCATCCTATTTTCATTGGAGAGTAAAGGGGGGGAGTGGTTGACAGCTGCTTGGATTTTCTCTTTCTGTGACATGAGTTCATACCTTTCAGCCTTACCATCATCCTCCTCATCACTGACTCGACAGATGGGCGGATGCACTTTGGAGTCATATCTTGACTGCACTTGTGGAGGCAGATGTGGACACATGCTGGTATCTAAAATCGCATTGATTTATTACAGTACTTAAGACAGCATATAATAAACATCTTATATAAACAGTGAATCAGTCAGGTGCGGATTTGTGGCTGAGCTCAAATATTTTCATATTTGGTGTTCATCAACATGACAATTGCACAACCAACTGAGAAACCAATTTCCAACCGAGAATACACAAGACTAACCCTAACCAGACTGTATCTAATGGGAACCAAACACCAAATCTTGAGCTCTCGATCTCATCCATGTAACTGAGGGATGTAAACATAATGTTGAGCAAATTCTGTAATCAAAGAACAGAAAAATAATTTTAAACGATGAACTCATTATATAGACTTAAGGAATGCATTGGGAAAAAGTGCCAATTTTTCCTTTGGACCTACCCTTATAGGGCAACAACATGTTTTCTCTGCGGTCAACATTCTACAAAAACATCTATAAATATATCCCAGTTCTGCCACTTTATTTCATACATGCCCATCAAAAAACCCACCAACCTTTCCTTCACTATCTAAAGTGAACACATTACAGCCATTGTTTTGTGTTTTGTGTCCTTTTTAGTTCAGATTTATTACACCCCTGTAAATCAGACCACAAATCAAACACGTGTGTTTTCATGGTGATAGACCTCACTGATTCTGAACAAAGTTAACAGTTAACAGCAATGTTTACATCACTTGACAGTCCATTGATTTACTCTTCTTACTTTGAGTACATAAACCTTTACCAAGTGAAAACCTGTCAAAACAGAGTTACAAAGTGCTTTATGAGATGAGATAAATGGACACAGTCACACAAGGGTGTTTGGTTAACACTGGAACAGAAGGACCATTCAAAAACTATTACTATTTTTTCGTACATGTTTATTTATTTATTCTGTGCTCATACTCAGTTCTTATTATGATTATTCCATACAGACCACACATATAAAATGCAAAGGGATGCATCAGTGTTTAAGTGCAGGAAGAAGGATCACTCAGGACATGGAATATTACATTATCTTCAATCCGTCAATCAATCAAATCAAATGCCTGTTTTGTAATTGCACAGCAAGACAAGTGAAACTCCTTGAGGTTAAAAAAAGATAAAAGATGCAGCTTGACATAAACACCGACTGTGGCCGACAGTGTGTTTTGGGCCATTGCAGTGTGTTTGCCACTGCCGGCCACCATAAATATCAGCTTTTTTTATGGCACTTGGATAATGGAACCTGGAAGACTATGTTCCTAGACTAGGTTCCTGGTAGTGCCTTTCAGAAGGCAGCAGTTTAAACAGACCGTTGTAGAACAGGCATAAGAAATAACCACTTTGTGGAGAACGCTGCTGCAACTGTTAAAATGTGGCATTCGTACAGCCGGAGAAATGCTCTAACTCCAGTGCCAACAAACTTTATCAGGTCCACACCATTCAAGACGTGTGCATCCACAAGACTGAACCAGTGGTCACATATAGTTAAGCAGTTCCAGCAGACATGATAATGTAACTGACATCCAGTACTAAATAACATGGAGTATACAAATAATAATAAGACAAATAACAGCCCCTATTCTCCTTCAGGTTTGCTGCTTACAATTTATGTGCTTTCTGTGTGTGTGTGTGTGTGTGTGTGTGCACATGTAGGCAGATTCATGCTTTATTTGCTTTACAATGTAACGTGTTTAACAGTAATATGTATATTTCACAAAGAACTTAAAGCACAGAGTGGTATCATTTAAAAGCCACAGGGACAGCGGGGTTTCATTCTGCCTGGCAACAAAGAATGAAACACACACACAAACACATCAATATTGGGCAGTTAGCACCTTCACTGGCACGGGCCCACTTGACGTAATCAAAGGCAGAAATCCCAGGTGCAAATGGAACAGGAAATGGTCTCTCTGGCTCT
Source organism: Solea solea (assembly GCF_958295425.1). NCBI lineage: Eukaryota > Metazoa > Chordata > Actinopteri > Pleuronectiformes > Soleidae > Solea > Solea solea. The sequence goes on along the minus strand of NC_081138.1, from coordinate 18,874,317 downwards.
GCTCTGACTCCTGGCACCTGGCTGACAACTGATGACATCTCCCTTTTCATGTAATGATCCCCTTGACTTCAAAGTGAAAGTAGGGGAATCCCACCACACACAAACAAACACACACACAGCTTTTTGATATGTGGTTATCCAACTTTTCTTCCCAGTGGCAAGGTGTGAGGTGTGAGATGATTATAGCTGTCATTTCCTTTTTTGTAAATATTCTTCAGATGTTTCAGCTCTTAAATACAGGGTTTCAATAAATGCAACTTTTCTGTCATTATGGTCTCATTATGTGAAACCCAACAACAGAAGAGTAGGGCACAAATGAAATGAGCTGGTTCAGTGTATTGTTTTAGGGCTTTTATTGAAATATCTCCATAAAAATGTCCTAAAAAATGGTCAAATACTATTTGCTGCCTGGACTATGACCACAGTTATTCATTTTATTCCATTCTTGCACAACACATAAATGATTTGCTGTGATGAGTGGGAATTAGGGAATTTCGAAAATAAAGGATCACTGACTTTCAGATCGAGGGAACCAACAGGGGCAAACACACTGCAACGACCCAGAACACGTGCAGAAAGAGAAACAAGCTGCATTTTCACAAACGCTGCAGATTCAAATGCACAAACAAACACAACGTGAGAAACAAAAAATGATCAAACTACTGCCAAATTAAAACACTGATCATAAAAACTGCGGGGTTACAGGAGGAGAATACTATTCACTGCCTGAACTACGGCCCCAGCAACTCTTTTTGACAAGGTTTCCATTCTTGCACAACACAAATGATTTGCAGTGATGAGTGGGAATTAGGGAATTTCTAAAATGGATCACTGACTTCAGATAGAGGTAACAGAAGCAATTGTTTGCAACTGGAAAAGAAGTGCTTTGTACAACGTGTTGTCTAATTACATTAAAAAACAAAAATGATCACACGTGACCTAAACAGCTTCAAATGGTGAATATTTATTAGAATCTATATTCGCTTCAAGACTGGAAAAACTGGAAAAGTATAGTCTTTGGCTTGCGTCTGACCTTCACACAGCGAGCCAATCACAGCATGAAGTTTATCCTCATAAGAATGTAATCTCAAGTAAAAAATACTCACTGTAGAACTATAATAGACTGTAGTTTCCGCTCCAACTCAGTAGATGACTGATATTACAGAGAATATAGAGAATTTGAGGTGAACCATCTGTGAACTATACTATAGCACTGCACATCTTTGAATATTTGATGCTGGTGGGGGAGAGACGGAGAGAGAAAGAGATATGCCAGATGAACTGCCAGAAAAAGATGAGGCTATGAATGACAATGACTGGAAACACACACACACACACACACGCACACACACTAAGAGAGAGATTTAAAGGATAGTTCCTGCATGCATTCACATTGATCATAGACTGGGGTTTCTTCAGCTAGACTACATCTGTTAATACTTTTCCAACACTATGCATCATCTACAACAATAAACTATATTTTTTAATCCTTATACATACACAGTTAGATCTATTTTGATCTAACGGTGTCATCCATACTGCTATGATATGAACTGTTGTGTCCAAATCAGAAGTTATCTGCAACCATACGAACACAGCGGAAAACGTATAATAATTGTGATTACGAGAGCAAGGTTTTTATTATGGCATATTTCCATGGCACGGTTTAGGTTGCATCTCCACTACAAAAAAAGTAGCTACTCAACGTGTGCAGAGTGATCACTGCATGGCTGTGTTTAACTGCGGTGACTTTGTTTTATACGCAACACACACACACACAAACGAGTGCAGATTCCTCTGTTAAATATAGAGATTTCCCTGGTAGTTGTTGGAGATTAACCCACGTTTTTAGGATTGTTAACTAGTTTTAACTGATCTACAGTTCGGCACTGTTCCGCTTGATTTGTGTGTCGGACGTCTCTTCTTGTGACGGCACTCTGACCAGTCAGTGGCCAGCAGTCTGACCAATCCTCGCATAATACCTACTCAGCACGCTTTTGGAACCACGCGGGAGCAGGTACTAAAAATAGTACCTGGTAACAGTTGTTTTAGATGTTTCCTTGCTCGTCAGCTCGTCATCAAGCTCTGCAGAAGCCTGATAACGAACCATTTACTTGGTTCATGTGTGATGGAGCTAGGAAACTTCATGCAGGGCAGTGGGTCCGTGGGCCCAGGGTTGAGCAACACTGGTTATAGTCGAGGTGTTGCCACTGAGACTAACTCAGGAAGCAAATGCAAGTCAAAGTTAATCAAAGTTCTCCTGTTAAAGTTCAACCTGCGGGTTTTTAAATGAAAACGTCAGTTTACTCTCGTTTAAGGCTCAAAAACACTGGGTCAGTGTGGATGCCAGACATATATGGTGTAGAATTGATTTAGTTTTTTAAACAAATGCATAGACTATGTAGGCAAACAGATGCTTGCAACGATGGCTGACGCAGCCAAAAACAATCCTGGCAAAATAGACAGAAATTCACCCAAATACTGTATATCCCACAGATAGAAGCAGAAGGGAAATTATATGATCTGACACATGGACGAGGAGGAGAGGACTGACTCTGCAGTTGTTCAATCTGGATCCCACACTGGAAAAAGTGGTGCCACATGACAAATAAAACAAACAAACAAAGCAAAGTTAAAAGGGGGAGAAATCACGGACATATTCCGGAGGTAACAGCTTGATCTTCTTAAGAATTTAAGTGTTTGACTGTTCTGTAAATAGAAATCGCATCTGATTACAAAGGGAATGTGTCTACTCAGCCGGGACTTCATGGGTGACTTTGTGGCCCAGTGTTTTGTACAAGTGGTAGTGAGATGCCAGTAGGGCCGAGCCCAACAAGAACTCACTCACAGGACAAAGTAAAGTTTTTTTGGAGCTTGGAAAACCTCTAATGGATAAAAAAACGCCTGAATCATCTCAAAATGAGAAATAAATAAACAAAAAAAAACCCCATCATCCATATTGTCCCATTTCATATCAACCAGGCTTAGATTGGGAAACAGAAAACCACCAAACAACATGAGAAGAGACCGTCCCTGTGGGAAACCAACTATAGGAGTGATATGTCAGCAGAAAAAAAACCCACTTGACTGTGAACATCACTTTGTTGACATTCAAACATGACACTAGGCAAGGGGATTTTGATATTTAGCTCATTTTGGCAAAAGAAGAAAAGTCAGGGAATCTCGAGAGTCATCTGGATTAATCGTATGGGAACCATGAACATCTGTACAAGATTTTGTATCAATCCATGGAGCAGATGTTGAGACATTTGACAGGATAAGTGAGAACAGGCCAGTGGCAATAGACGCAAAATGAGAGGAACATCAGGATTCTCAAGAGTCATCCTTTGGGCACCATTGGTGACAGATGGAAGACAGAGGCTGACATTACTGAATTTGTTTTTAAATACTTACACTCGGAGAAGATTGGGATTTACAAAATCCAAGATTAGACAAAGATGTGGTGTTTAAAGTGAGGTAGCACCGGGTCATGCAGAGTATGTTCACCATAATGACAAAGACTTTAAGAACCGCAGCGTGCATGTGTTCTCGTGCCATGCACACTGTGTTTGCTGTGAGTTCCAGTACAGGATGTCTGCCTATGTACATCCCTGCAGTGTACTACTGTAGTACTGAGGTTTTATCAGCTCATTAAAGGGTCTCTATCTGCTGGTTCCTCTTATGTTGTGTTCCCACGACAGACGGCACGGGGGAAATGTCTCATCTCAGCGTGGTCTTACAGTCTATTTCCATCTGTGGCCAAACAACCCAAACTGCTTATATTTCCAGCTGCAACTAGATATGTTGTATTGCTTTTGGGACACAAACAACAGACTGACCTGACAGGCCGCGGTGGCTCAGCAACACAACTGACGGAAAGAGACCATTAGAGAGGGGGGAAAAAAAAAGAATGGGAGCCTGCTAAGGACTTTAGACAGATGGTTTACCATACCGTAAATAAGCACATCATCTGTCAACACAGTGGCACGGTGCAATGTGCTGTGGTGTAACTGAGTGTTGAGATTTAAAAACATCTGCAGCCTCCACTGTCAAATCAAACTACAGCGCTGTGATCAAAATGGTGGGAGAAATGGGCCAGAAACAAAGGGCAATAATGGCATCTGCCTCACAGGCCACAAGTCTTTCCACTTAACGATCTTTACGTTGTACTTTATGTCTCGGCTCGGCTCCAGACATGGAAACACACAGGTGGGCCAAAGCAAAGCAGGGTAATCAGGTAGTCAGTCAGAGTGTCAAACCTACGTAAGCTTACACAACAACTGCAGGAGCTTCGCCGCCTATCTGCGGCGACACTGTGGTCGCGTTTCCTCACTAACTCCACATCAAACTGTGCAGATGACAGTGCAATTACCCTCCAATGTTCTGTGCAGGAAATTTCCCAGCAACCTCAAATCATCTGACACTAACACTAACACTGAAGCCGAGTAAAGGGCCACCAAAATTGCATCTCACAACTTAATGACAAGCAGACACTGTAATGAGCCATTGAGGTGGAGTATCGTCATAAAGGAGTCTGTTCCCATGAAGAGCTTCATTCTGGAATGGGACATCTTTTATCAGGAGAGAGTGAAACTATTTTGAGGTTAAATAAATCTTCTAATCGAGCCTTCAAAGGGCTCACATATCCCTACTTAACGGCACACTCCAGTACACTCAAGTGATATATTTCCATTTTCCTGGCCTACTTTATGGATTTACTGCATGTGCAATAAAGAGGAAGTGCCATTTTTACAGGCTCATTATTTTACAATTTTTTAAGTTTTTTACGTTTTTACAATGCATCCTTGATGCTTCTCCTGTGACCACATGGTTTTGGGTGTGCCTCCCTCGTCACGTATTTAAATGCACCCTGACACACGTCACATGTTAATGTGTCACATCTGTACACATCTGTCTGCTGTCTGCTGTGAGGGTGAAAGAGAGCGGCGTGATGATGCCTGTTCATCAAACCATGCTGTTGTAACATGACACATGGCTTAAACATTTAGAAAAAAGAAATAATTTGACCATCAGTGTTTATATGTGACACTGCACCACTGCATCCCCACATTTGGAGCGTTCAGACCTGTACTTAAGGCTGTCGGCATGTGAGCCAATCTTGTATGACAGACGACTGACAGTGACCCGTCAGGATTCCTGGTCGTCTTCATCAACCGTTAAACCGGGAGCTCTACATGAGACGTTCCAACATTTTGGCTCGGCTCCTTATCGCCAATGCCAAGGCTCCTAGACACTGGGAACCTAGGCCACAAGGCCCCTTGAAATAGGGTGGGCCTAATGCTTAGAACCAACTCCATGGTGTTCTACTTCCTGCCGAGCCTAAACACCAACTAAATGTACTATTTTCCAAAGTCACATAATCTCGTTATTTTCTCCCGATTGAAATAACAAAGTGTTCAAGGAGATTGAGATCTATTTCCGAGGAAATGACAAATAGGACAGCCTGTTTATAGGGTCCTCTTTGCTGTGATATTAGGTCTGGTAACATGCTCTAAATACATGATTAAGTAGTCATTTTTGGGAGCCACTGGAATATTGTGGGCTTATTAAGGTGAGGTTTTATTCATGCCACACAGTGCAGTGGCAGAAGAGCTGAACGTGAGCTGTGAGAAGCAGTATTATGCTCAGTGGAGTGTGAATATCAGTGTGGTGAGCGGGGCGGTGAACTTCAGCTATGTGTCAGTCAGTGCATTCCACCAACCTGTCCAGGTGTTCTCCAGGCAGCGGACTGAGCAAGGGCGTCTGCAGGACCACCTGTTCACAACAATTAAGATTACACACATGCTCCAACAATACGAGCCGGTGAAGTGTGCACAACGTGTCGCTTTAGAATGACAGATTTCATCATGTGAACCAAACGCAACGGTGTTGTACTGTAACACATTGTAGTTCATTTGTTGTTATTTCTTGCTATTTTTACTTTTACTCCACTACATTTCCTCTAACTATCTTTGTGACTCATTCAAAAAATCAAAAGAAGAAGAGTTGGTAATGGTCTGTATTTATATAGAGCTTTTCTAATCTTGATGACTATCATTACTACAGTTTTGCCATTCGCACATCTTTCATACCCATTCACACACTGCAACATGCTCAAGGACACATAGACTAGCAGAGCCAGGAATTGAACCCTCAACCTTCCAGTTGAAAGACAACTCGCGCTACCGCGGCTCAATCCTAACTCATCACTCACTTTAATACTTTTACTTCTAAAACTTAAGTACATTTTATATCAGAGAATTACTTCTGATACTTAAGTACATCGATTGGCTTGTACTTTAAGACTTTTACTTAAGTAATATTATAAGAAAATGACTTCGGCCTATCAAAGTCATTTTCTGGTAAGATACTTTTACTAGTATAAGTATTCCTTTTTAGTACTTTATACAAGAATGCACATGAACGTAATTCCATTTTGCCTACTTTAATTGACTAGTACTGTAACACTGCTGCTGGTGGAATCATGAATACAGAAAACATTACACCACAGAAGTGCCTGCCAATTTCACTCACCGGGCGTCGTTACCTCATGTCTCCTCATGGCGGCGCTGCTCAAATGACTGAGAGAAACTTGGGTGGAAGTTACCTGGCCGAAGAAGAGTTTACAAGCGGATAATGGTGGAGAAAGCTATGTTAAGTGATGCTCCGTCCACGTTTAACTTTTAACTCACCAAGTGCAGGTAAAACTGGTCTAAAAATGTACTCAAGTTCAAGTAAAAAAGTAGCTTAGTTACTTTTTTAACAAGGTTAGGGTTGGGGTACAAGTACACAAAAAACCTACTCAATGTAAATGTAATTAATTGCTTTCTACCTCTGGTTTGAACCAGAAAAATGGCCTAATATTAATGATTATTGTGATGATTTTCTGCACTTTTATTAAGCAAAAGAGTCGCGTGCATGTAAATCTGCGGCAGCAGTGATAAATCACTTTTAAAAATAGAAAGCAAAGTCATTGCTACTCACTGAAGTTTGAAAGTAAAAAAAATTACGAGCAGCTCTTAAAGGCAGCAGCAGAGCTCCGCCGATGCCAAGAATCACTACAGCTCATTTATCTGCGCGTGCTAAATGATGCTGCGCGCTGATTGGCTGCTGTCCGCTGACTTGTATCCATCCATCCCGCGGCCCTCTCTCTCTCTGTCTCTCTACCTCTCTCTTTCTGTCTCTCTCGCAGACGCACACAGAGCCGGGCTGAGTGAGCTCAGATCACTCCCCGACGCCACCGCCACCCACCACCGCTGCTCCTCCTCACACACACCGTCACACACACACACACACACGCAGACGCACACACACACACACTCATGAGTGCACTCCGTGTCTGTGCGTATCACCGGCTCCTGCAACCTGCCGACTTCACCTGAACCTGCAAAACAAACAATGCGTGCACACTGCGTTGTGCGTTACCGCAGGTTATTGCTACTTCTGTGCGCACTCAGGAGGTAACTGTGGGAGGTATGAGCTTGCATGCGTGCCATCATCATCATCATCATCATCATGGATTGCCTTTTTCTTCTGATGTGGACTTTACCCATCCCGCTGGTCGGCTGCACCTCAGTCACCTCACTCTCCACCCTCCTCTGCTGGAATATCATCAAGGCATGTGGCATTTAAGTGCACACACACACATACACTTCAATTCTGCAAATGCAACCTAAACATGTGTGTTTATTTTATGCATTATGAGTGTTTTAAATGTCAAAGATAAATGTCATCTCAAATTAGGAGGACAACTCATTTTTTATCAACTTTTATGAGGCTTCCACTTTTATATCCTGCAACCTGTTGCTACCTGTCCATTAACTTTTTCTTTTCTTGCAGACTCTGCACATTTACTGCTCACACACCTCCCACGCCGTTTCGGCCAGCTATTCTTCCAGTGACAGTGGACTAAATCATGGTGAGTTTTTTTTTTTTTGCCTTTTGACATGTGTGGATGCGTCTGCAGTGTTTGCAGACATGACAGTGTGGGCTCAGATATCAGATATTGGGAGACCATATTAAGACAAGATAAGATAATCCCCTCAGGAACATTACACTGTCAGTCTAAAGCTAATGTGATACAAATGTTTGGGACCCTTGTTAAGGTCATTTTAAAAACAATTTAGTGACTCTGGAAACGGTGGCTGTTGAGACAAGACCATTGGTTGCATGCAGGGATTCATTCTTGTCTGCTTTGTCCTGTAGAAACCAAGGAAACAAGTTGAGGTGATTTACATACTCTGATTTACTTAGAGACAAAGGCAAATGGGCTTCTCTCTCAGGTTGTGCAGAATGCATCCTACAAGGTTATTTTCTGAATGTAGAAGAAGTCATATCCTTTAAAAAAAAGAAGTCAGGAAAATGTAAGACAAAACTTATGGAAATGTTATAGCTCCTCTTTTACAACTGAAAAAAAAAATAGTTTCAGTGTTTTTTTGAAATGCTGACCCATATCTTACATGCATGTAGGTAAATTGGCACAGTAGTTTCTGTTAAAATCCATCTGTGATGCATTTGAGGTTGTGATCTATCCGTCTGACTGTCTATCACCATTACTTTTTGTTGTCTACAATATAAATTAAGGACAACCTAAATTTGGTGGCCCAAATTTGGAGTCACTAAATTGTCTCTAAGGGGTTTGAAGAGCTGCCTGGTTGGGTTTAGATAAGAGGAAGGATGACTGGTTTGATTTCAGAATAAATATCAGGGTATACAAATCAGAGGCAGGGTAGAAATACATTTTTGCCCGGATACCACATTTGTCCAATTTTTCGGAAATTTTGACAGAAATTGGCAGAAACCCCTTGCGAAGATACGAAGGGGTTAACACACTCAGTATGTTTACATGACATAAAAACAACACTAGTTTTGGTTCAGTCTGACTAAAAGCAGAATACATTTTAACAAGTTAGTCTGGCTGAAATTGTACAAAATTTAATTTTTAAAAGTCAGGCTACCTCATGGAGTTACCATGGTTGGAAGCTGGGACAAGATAGCTCAACTTAACTGTGCATGGACACATCCTGACTGATTCTTTGTGTGGTTTGTGTTCATATTAGGGGATATTACTACAATAAATCCTCCTTGGTCAAATGTACTGGACATACTGTTATTACTAATTCAGACTTAAGAACACCAGTGAGTTATTGGAAGTATCATTGACATTGACATGTTTGTTGGTGATGACTTGTTTTCCGCCCGTCTTCTCCTCAGACTACGAGTTCGTAACACCAGTGGAGGTGGACTCTGACGGCGGATACCTGTCCCATGATGTGACCAGGCACAACCATCGCAGCAAGAGGTCTCTCTCCTCTTCTTCTCTGCACTTCCAGTTATCTGCCTTTGGGCAGAACATGCACCTAGACCTGCATTCATCCTCCGTGGTTGGCCCGGGTTTCACAGTGCAGAGTCTCGGCGTGAATGGCATCACCACAGTGATGGGGGATGCAGGTTTTCATAACTGCCTGTATCAGGGATTTATCCGCAACTTGTCAGGCTCCACAGCCGCCATCTCGACGTGCTCCGGACTGGTGAGTGTCTGCAAGTTTCTTGTTATTTTATGATTTTTCAAATAAAGGTGCTCAGTCATCACGTCAGGCCTTGCCAAAAGTTTGGCTGAACTGTAACATGACATCATACTCATGAGTATAAGCATCAGTTTCTAGCGCTTTGTCCCGAACCTCTTTGAACACTGGGAGGAGTGAAAGAAGAGAGTGAATGGGGTAAACTGAGGAGAGCAGAGGCATCACTATGCTGATATCGCAGTGCAAGGAGAAAGGCTATCATTTTACATAACTGTATACAACACAAACACCCCTGACTTACTGATGATCAGCATGGAAGGAACAATCGCAGGAGACTATTATGTATTTGTGGATATGGACAACAAAGGAAAAAGTTTGAAGTTTGAATCTGGAATTGGTTCACAAATATTTTGCCTTGCCGTGAGAATGCATGACATTATGCATTTTTTAAGTCATTTCTATTTCCACCTCAGTCACCACACCCACTGTTGCTCTGCAGGAATTAATATTCAAGGAAATAATCCAGATTATAGGAATATGTACCAATGGTTCCTTTAGAGAGTAAGAAGAAAATCGTAACTTCAACCCCACCTTTCTTACAAAGCTTGAGTAAGGACGGATTTAACCTAGCAGTGATTTAAGCACTCCAAGTTACTTCATGATCCCGTGACAGGTGTTCTCTACAAAAACCCCTCAGAACTTTTGAAATGTTTATTTTTTTCATTTTATCTATCTCCAAAAGTGAGTTTCATTTTATAGTGGTAATCTCAGACATATCTACTTTCTGCCTGGACCATAAAGTGTGTCCCAGGAGGAAAACTAAAGGTCCAGTCCAATATTTCCACAGTGGCAGTGACCAGGGCTGGTGCTGCTGTCTGTAAGTATTTGCCTCAAGGCAACATTTCATTTTTCCAGGCAGACAGGAGACATTTGAGGACATCTAGATATTGATATGGAAGATAAAACCTGCCGCTGGAACAGGTCAAAGGAAGAATATTTAGATTTCTCCCCTATGAGTACGTATGTAAAATATGTTATATAAGTGAAACAGCTTTTCGACTAAAGTACAAAAGGTTTTTTCAGATCCCCGAAAACCTCTTTCACGCTTAACTGAACAAGTAAACATGAGATTGTGGAACCTGGGTGAATGGACACCATCCCAACGGCCTTTGGTTAGTCTGCCACGTGGTGGTTTTTTCACCCCTGTGTGAAATGTGATGTCACAAAAAACATGGAAACAACATGAGATGGAGGAAAAGGAAGAAAAACACAATCCGTCCTTTGTTCAAGTCAAAGAAGAAAATGGCGCGTCCCACCCCGTCTTGTATTGCTGCTGATAAAAAACTCTGTTAAACTCGGACAGTCCAAGATGATTTTGCATTTCCATTAGGAATAGTATCAAAAAAACAGCCCCAAACGGTCCCATTTTTTCAGTTCCCGTCCCTTGCGGTACCAGAGTCATGGTAAGGTACATGACAGGTAGGAGGTAGACCCGTGACAGTCAGCTGATTGGGTGACAGAAAAGTGTCACTCCGGTGATTCTTCATCGCCCGCTGTCTATTCTCATACAAAGCTTGACGTCTTGTTGAGACAAACCGAGCAGAAAAGGTACCGTTCTCAGTCGAAGCGCAACCGAACTGTTCCATGATGGAAGCACGGTTTTGATTGGCTTGGTTGGTTTCTGCTGATTTGATTTTAACTCCTGAGCAAAACCAAATCACAGGATTTGTGGTCAGGATCCGGAGCTGCTCTTGTCATCCCCCATTTGTGTTTAATTTACATCCTTACATTCACGATGCATATATTTCCCCCTTTAAAGCCCAAAGACTGTAATTATAAGGTCACCTGTTTACATGAGTGGTTTATGGGGTGCCTGGACCCCTAGCTACCAGCACACACACATTCCTTGACTCATCCCACAGCCTGGAGCAGATGGACACACTACACTCCATAGAAGTTATACTTCCATTTATCATCCAGTCTCTTACCTCCTCCTTCCTTGCTTGCCCTGCTCTTTTGTCCTCTGTTTGCCCTCCTTCTACACCTTCTCTTGTTCTCAGCAATTAAAGCCAGGGTGAAGTCTGAGCTGCCTGGCTGGCACTGCAAATCTTGGCATTGTCCCTTTCATTAGGCTTGCTCCCACCCACAATAAAACGCCACTATTCTGGTCTGTGACTGCAGAACGTGAGTGGGGCATGATTGCATTTCAATGGGCCTCGATTTGGGCTTTGATCTATTTTTTACTCCTCTCCTCTTCAGCTTGTGCTTTGTTATTTCTTTTCTTTCTTTCTATTCCAAGTGGGGATTTTGGGGTCTTTGTTGGTTGTATATTCACTCAGGAAGTTTAAATAGTCACGTCCCATGTCATTATATTTCTGACAGATTAGCAGCAGAAATGAAAGTTAGTGAATAATCTAGGACAAAATGATAAGTGCATGAAAGGTAAATTCTATATGCCTTTCACCTCCTGTCTGTCTCTTCTTCTTTTCCAGTGCATCCATCTGTGTGTGTTTTTAGACCTATGCAAGGCTTAAAACAATGAAAGCAGTTAACCCCTGCTTTTCATCTGGCCCCGTGCCCGGAATATTTTGGATTAAGTTCAAATGAGGAACAAGGCATTCAAGACAGCTTGATGCAGTGACAGGCTCGAGCAAGAGATTAAACTGGGATTAAAGCGATGCAAAAGAGGAAGAAGTCATTAGGGAAAAAAAAGAAGGAAATAAAGAGGTGGAAATCTAAGTAAAGTAGAGAAAAGCAACGAAGGTGAAGCAATGAGTGACAAGTGAGCCGCGCTGGGCTCGGCTGGGAGTGTAGAGTGCGGTGCAAGAATAATGTGAATTCATTATCTTGGGTGGAAGCTCCCAGGGAGGCTGGACGGTCTCTTTATAGAGAGTTGGAGAGATGGACTCAGTTTATGTCGAAGAGCTTTGGAGAAAAAAATGAGGTGAGAGCAAAAAAAAGAAAAATTGCCTTCTCATACTTCATGTCATTGTCCCCTTTCAACAGAGAGAAGGAAAAAGGAGAAAGGGGAAAAGAATGTCCCTGAAATAGGGTTTTTGGACTTGACCCTGCTTGTTAATAGTGTAGAGGTGTCAACACCAGCTACTGGGCCAAACCAAGCTCAGCCTGTTTTAGACATTCATCCTGGCCCAGACCAAGCAGATGGAAGTGGGATTCCGCTGTTTTAATGAAGGATATTGTGAGATGGAATTAAGAACAGGGGCCGGATGGATAGATGATTGCCAAAGAGGGATTTTCCGTTTGCAAATCCTCATTAATTGAACATGGCAATACTCGCTGTTTTTTAATTATTCTCTCCGCGTCCTCACAAAGCACCGCACTCATGTGTACGAGTGAAATTAAGTTGTCTCTCTTTGGCTTTTGCATGAGAGATGAAAGGATGTCATTTCAGATGTAATGCTCTCTGATGTGTAAGAGGAGGGAAAGAAACCAGGGGAGGGCCCTCTTACTTTCTTCTTTTGAGTGTTTCTCATCTGAGGTCGCACTGCTGGTTGACCCCGATCCCGTCTGCTCTGGCATATGGGGAGTGGTGGTGGTGGTAGGGGGGTGGCTGGTTGTAGGGTTCCGACCCGGACTCTTACAGGTTCTTACCACTGTGTGTAGTGCAAGTTCAGAGCTGCTCTCCACTCAAGTGAATGCAGGAAAAAGAGGAGTGATTTACTGTTCACCTCTGTCCTCCAGCCCCCTCCCCAGGACAGGATTCTTCTCTGGGGTGATTAGGGCAGACCCGAGTCGGTCCCTGTGAGAAAAATACTTACTGTGTCATAAATATGACACTTTTCTTAGCAGCTGGACAATTTAGTCATCGACGAGCTGCATAGACAACAGAGAAATGCATAATGTACACTACCAAAACAGTGACAACAGTTGATTGAATTGATCAGTTTCATCCCTAAATATATTATAGAGATTTACATATGTGGATTTAAGCCCCTGCAAAGGTCATAGGCTTGTTATTTTGTTATTAGTTAGTGTGGATAAGTCTAAATATTCATTAATAATATGTTTTTGGCTATGGATGTCTGTGAGCAGCATATCTAAAAAAGTAGATATACTCCCCAGTCTCTCTGAGTGCTTTCTCTAGTTTAGTATTTTGTTGATCAGCATAGCTGCTTATAATGCATTGCTTGTGTCCGTCATCTTTACTGCTTCAGTATAAAAACCATTTAAGCTGGATGCCCCCCAGTGTCAGGTTGTGACAGAGCTGACCTTGACCTTTACTGTGACCTCTCCCATGCCCCAGCAGGCCAGGTCATAGACAGGTTGGGTTCTATGGCAACTGAGCATGCAGGTTCAGATAAACCAATGGGTTCGATTTAAAGGGATCACCTTTCTCCTTGTGTGGCGCTGTCTTTAGGTTGCTTCACTGACTGTCAAACGGCGTCATGTCGTAACTTTCCAGTATGTGGCATCCAGTTGTGAGAGCAAATGTGGTTTTTATGCAAATTGAACTGCAAAGGAGCCACAATTGTAGAATAACTTTGGAACCCAGCCCACCTCCTTTCCAACAGTGGATTGGGGGAGTGTCCATCCATTATCATAACGTCCTGAAACCGAAAATCTCACATTTGATGCATTGCATTTGAACTGCTTCCCTTTTTATATTTCCAGAAGAGAATGGGAACATCCACTATCGTTAGATCTTAAATATACCTTTATGTTAGTATGGATGTTTTTTTGTTTTTTTTTATCTGAAAAGCAGTTTTCAAAGTGTGTTTCATTTTTGTGGTCCTATTTTCTTTGCATTTAAATTTCTCCAGTATATTTGTCCATTTTATCTCTTTGTCATCTTCTATCTACTATGGTTTGGCTGCAGATAAGCACAGGAGATGGACTTGTGGTGTAAGCATCTCATTTTATAGCCTAAGTGTGTTTGCACAGCCACTTGTGAAATGAACAACACTAAAGAAAGTGTCAATACACCCCTCCTTTATTCTCTGTCGCAGCACCCCCGCCGTCTTCTCTCTGTCAGCTTAGATCAAACCTGCTGTCTGATGGCCGTTGCTGACACGGTGACGCATGTTGTGGCAACCACTGGTGACTGTTGTACGACAGGAGCCCGACCTATGACCTCTGTCTGTCTCCAACAGGCTCGGGCTCCACGCGGTGTGAAAAAAGCATTTGCCCTTTCCCGAGCCTTCCCCTTCTTTGAATGCGGGATGCACTGTAGCCTCTGGAGGGCTTTGAGGTAGAAGGACATATCACAATGTGATGGATTTACAACGTGATCACATATGTGTGATCTCCAGTACTCCGGTACTTGTTGGCTCATTTGGCTCATTTGACATCCTTCTCAAATGTTTTTCTTTCTGGCATCAAAGGATCTTTTGATCCCTTTCTCCGTGTGAAAGTTAAACATGTATTTCAGGAACAACAAAGTCAGTTCTAACAGAATTCATGTATAGGATATTGCGATGACGTTCTTATGTCTGTAAACTACATCTGGAAAATAAAAACAATTTGGCCAAAAGGCATACATTTAAGTGCTCAAAAGCTCTGTTTGAATATTTAACATATGTAGATGTTGTAATCCCATTAGAGCCCTCGTGGAGCTTAGAGACAGAATATGATTACTCATCTGTCGGGCTGGGAATGGAGGCAACACATGATGTGTGCATGTTTGCCAGTGTGCTTCAAATCCCTCAGGCTTCTGCAAAGTAAAAATGACATTTGAATGACCGATTTCCAGGCACCACTCAAGTCATTTGTACCTGTCCATTTTCTGTAAAGGCCAACAAATTGGAACAACGTCCCTCTACAATGTGCTGCTCTGGCTTGGCCATAATTCAGGGACTGGGCTGGGCCACAGAGGAGCTCAGAGCTTGGCGCTACAAGAGGAGAGTGGCCCGGAGCAGTTCCCTGGTGGTCTGGACGCTGACAGTGATGTAGTGCCCACCGTTAGATGCCAGCAGGAGAGGGGGTCAGGTTCTCAGCATGGGTGTGGGATGGTTTTGTGTGTGTGTGTGTGTGCGTGCGCTTTTATGTCCTTTTTAGTCTGTGCAAGGTCTCTCTCTCTCACATAAGACAAATGGTTGGTGTTCAAGTCTTCAAGTGGATGCTGCAACTTCTACAAACAGAGCCCATACATCAAATCTGACCTACTATTGTCACCGCTGCATTACATTCACTGGTGCTGTGGTGAAACAGTACAGGGCTATAAGGAGTGACAATTTGACGTACATTTCAGGACAGGCTGTTTTTTTTTTTTTTTTACAAAAGGGTGGCACACTGTTGTCAAGGTACATTTATTTCCAGTGGTACTGTATATAATTTGATTAGGAGTTGCCACAGTAGCTGTGATTGCAGGGAGTGACCACTTGGGCCACCTGATTATGGTATATGTAAAGACTGTTGCACTGATGTATGATGTTTTCCTGCAAATGCTATTGGAGTTTAGTGGATCAGTGGTACACCGGGTCACCTTTCACCTGGAAGGTCGCACGTTTGATCTCATGACTCTGCTAGTCTACATGTGTCCCTTACACTTAACCCCAACCTGCCCCTCATGGCTGTGCTGACAGTGGGTTATGGGTAATGTGAGAGAAAAACGCGCTGCACATACTGTAGATGCACTGTGAGAATGTGTGAATGGCAAAACTGTAGTGTTTGGTCAGATACAGGTATACATATACATTTTTGTTTACTTCATTTGTAAGTAACAAAGTAGTATCACTGGATATGATAAGCTACAGTAGAGATATAGGCCTATATATATATATGTATATATATGTATATATACCTTTCCGTTTTATACTTCCATTTTATAGAGTTTGGTTGCTGGAAGAAGAAGTCACCAACTTGCACATCTTCAAAACATTTTTGAATAGGTTTCTAAGTTTTGTCTTACGTTGTTGTCATTTGCATCACAGTAGCGCCGCATTTGTAAGTCAGTGAAAGTGTCAGAGTAGCACCGTAACCCAGTTAGAGTACAGTTAACGACACTTTGAAGAACAACATTTCCATGTGTATGAACTGGTGTGGGAGTTGCCCTTCTGTTTCCTGCTGTGTCTACACTGGATAACGAGTAGAACTGTGCCCATAGGCCCCAAATGACAAAGGACTCATCCAGCACCATCACTTTTTCTCTTTGTGTGTGTGTGTGTGTGTGTGTGTGTGTGTGTGTGTGCCCACCTCTGCTGTGTTCCCCAGACACATTCACAGGGTGTCACTAGGTTGTTCAAAGACAATTAGTGAGGACAAACAAGGAAGAAAACCCTGGGCTATTGACACACTGTGAGCATCATCAGTCGTACATGATGAGGGTTATCTAGACATGGTATCACCAATGGGGTGATTGTAAATGACTTTGCTGCAGTTCAGCAATCTGAACTGTGTTTCTCTATCCTCTTTTCCACTCTAAAAAAATGTTTGGCTTTTGTCAGCAGTGGGAATGGATAGAGTTAGCACTGAATCTGCTCTTAGATGTTAGAGACAATGTAACACTGTCTTTTGTTTCCGTGGGACTTTATACTTTCGCATTATTTGCACCACATTGGATGTTTCTGGCTTGTTTGTGATGTCAAATATGACTCACCAGAGGTAAAATACAAACTAGATTGCACATGGGAAATTAGTAGGGATGCACGATATATCGGCATTAATATTGGTATCGGCCGATGTTCGTCATTTTTTAACATATCGGCATCGGTGCAATGAGTAAAACTGCGCCGATTTTAACAACCGATGTTTATACCCGTCTAAATGCTGTTTGTGTATGTGTGTCGGGAAGGGGACAGCGTCAGTGATGCAAGCGCAGCACAAGGTGTGTGTGTGTGTGTGTGTGTGTGTGTGGAGGAGAGAGAATGTCAGCGGTGTGGGCGATTTTTCAGGGTGTCAATAGAAGATACGCGAAAAGCATTATGCAACACTTGCAAAGTCGAGGTAATGCGAGGAGGGTTCCGCGTCAAGTCATTCAATACCACAAATTTGATCATGTCATTTGAAAAACCGCCACCCAGAAGTACACAAACAACGGCAGGAAGCTAACGCTAGTAACATTAGGCAGCAGACAAAAAGAAAGCAGCGCAGCTGGGACTCGACCAAAGGAAGACAGTGGCCAGGGCAATAACGATCAAGGTAATGGAAATGATTGCTCTTGACGACCAGCCGAGGGTTCCGACGGTTGATAGCGCATATTGAACCCTGCAACAACCTGCCAAGTCGGCGCTACTTTTCCGATGTTTTGCAATTGAATAAATATCTGGTTGCCATGAATACTGGCAAGTTTGATAAAGTATTTTAACATGTTTTTTTTAATTATGGCAGCTCTTAGTAGAGCTTGTCAGGTATTGTTTCTCATATCTGTTGTGTAGTTTTATTGTGAAGGGAAGTGGCGCGGTTGTTGTTGCCGGGAGGAAGGGTTGTTGACTTTATTTACGTACCCAGTATAGACGCCCTTATCTCGGTTACAGTAACTTTGGCAGGGTATTATTTTTATTTATGTTCATGTTTGTAATTTATGATCCAAACTTTCTCACAGGAGTTTAGTGAGTTGAGGGAGTTAAACTGTACTTTAATTTAGTTACACACTTGCTACAAGTGGTAAAGGTTTCTAAAAACCTTTACTTGTAGTTGGTTACTTGTGTCTTATGTGACCTTGTTATTTGGAGGTAAAACATGTTTTGAAAATAAAGAAAGACATTCAAAAATTCAGCTTGCATGATTTTCATTCTGTACAAACTTTTATCATCTCAGAAACTTTTTTTAAAAAACATATATCGATATCGGTAAATATCGGTTATCGGCCATAGCAGCAATATTAATATCGGATATCGGTATCGGTGGAAATAGTCATATCGGTGCATCCCTAGAAATTAGTCATGAATTTCCCCCTTTTTTTGTGCAGTTTTAGCCATGTTTTAAAACGCCACATAAGCACACATTTAGTGCGTAAAAGTACTATGGAAGTTCCAGTTTGTCCACTCAGGCTGCTGTAGGCATGGTGGCCCAAGATGGTGGCCTCTGTAAAGCAAGTTTGGCTACTAAAGGAAAGTAATTGTTTATTTTAAAGCGATTATACACTATTATAAACATACCTTAGGGTTGTATATTTAGTTCCTGACCATAAACCCTCCTCAATGTTACACAGTGGACCTTTAAAGGAAGAGGCAGCACCCTGAAGAAGGCAGAAATGCAACACTGGGATTCTATTGAAGAAGTCAGATGCCTGAAGGGCCTCCTCCTGCTCTTGAACGATTTTTTTCCCTGCACATCACACACTGTGCTCACATGATGTTCGGCTGAGCTGGAGTGCAGATGTGCTTTACAGTGCAATAATCACCGGCTTGGGGCTTCTCACCACTTGGCCCTAGTCTTTAACAGCATGTAAGCACTTACTCATTTGCCTTATAATATAATGGTGGGAAGCCTTAAAAGAAGCTACAGTGTATAGAGTGACAAGCTAATGATGCCTTCTCCCCTCACATAAATCAGTATGTTGCCAGACACACAGAGCTTTTTTGTTGGAGTGAGTTGTTTTCATTTTATCCAAGGAAAAGGAAAGTCATGAGAGAGTTGTGTTATTCTCAAGCTGAAAATAGTAATAGCGTTGGACGGGGCTGGAAGTGGCCCCGACTCGGCCTGTAATCTGTCTGCAAGGATAGAGGAGTGAGAGAAAGTCCGAGAAATGTGAGCCTGCATGTAAACCTGGGTGAAAAGTAAAGTGGTGAGTGCTTCCCTCCCTTCAATCAAGCTGAGTCTTTCAGGTGTTAATGTACAGAGATAACTACAGGTCTGCTGCATCGTCACCTGTTCACAGATGCCTTGTAGAACCCTTTGAAGCTCCATCGGACCACTTGTCTTTGATGCTTTAAATGGAAAGGCCAGCACTTTCACTACATGACAGAGCTTGATGTATATGTATATGTATTATAATACGTATATATCATCACCACTATACGCAGCAATATGACATGTGCTACTATACTTGTCTCTACAAACAGTGATTTTAGTGCACAATCATTTGATTGGAATTGGCCTATGTGATCTAAAGAAAGAAAGAAAATACCTGAATTCTCACAGTGCCATAGTGTGATGTGTTCGACTCTGATCTCTGAGAATCACTCTTCTACCAAGAACGCCTCTCTGCTTTCAACCCCTTCCTGTCCTTGTACCACAGTCCACTAAGGTCAACACGTATCTGGCAAATGAGGAAACCAAGAATCCAGCTGAAAATACTGATGGCAACAAGAGTGAAAGAAGGTCTTTGGTTTACCCAAATCAAAACTGTGCCCAGTTCAGCCAAGAGTAGTGGTGGCTTGAGTGGTCAAGGGTTTAGAGTCGAGAAGGGTTTCTGTTAAAATAAAATCCTTTCCAGACATTTTGCTGTTTACTCTTCTTTTCATTTGTCTTGGGAAAATGAAATGAAGATACAGGCAGCACCTGTGTCACAGAACCACAGTGATAGAACATACTGACCGGTAGTTTGATGGGAATATATTGTTTATTTTACAACTTCAAGACAGGTTTACCTTAGCACTAATGGCACTTTTCCAGTACATAGTACCGCCTCGCCTCGCCTCGACTCTACACTGTTTGGTTGTGTTTCCATTACAATAAAGTACCGTAATCATCACCGACGGCTGCATTAAACGGCCGTGACTTCATTCTATACACGACACACACAAACTAGTGAGTAGTTACTTGTAAAGCAGTTGTTTTCAGTGCACTGAATCATTAGAATCAGTTCATTAAAAGGATTTGTTCAGTACTTCCTCCATGATCAGAGCACAGATTGTCCGCTTTGATTCTTGTGTTGGACCCTTTGCTCATTCCGCTTCCTGTGACGACACTCTGACCAGACATAGTGTCGGCTCAGCTTGCTCGGAACCTCGTATGAGCAGCTACTAAAATAAATATCAGGTACTATAACTAATGGAAAAGCAAAATAACCATGCCGCGTTGTGCCGTGCCGAGGTGAGTTGAGTCGTGCTGGTGGAAAAGCGCCATAAGAGAGCTATATACGAGAGGTCTGTTCAAATTTGATGCCATGTAACAAAAAATAGAGACTATGGACCACTGTAAATAAAAAAGAGACTATAGACCAACCACTGTACACGTGCATGCAGAGACTACCATCTCTGAAAATGTCATTCATTTCCTGGCATTATCATCAGGTACTTCCATCTGTTAACTGCTGGAAATGAAAGTGGTAGTTGTGGTGATGCAGTCAGAGGAGAGAGAGAGAGACATGTTATTTATAAATGAATGAACTCACTTCAGACTGTCGGGACATCACTCGTGGTGAGTTAAATCCACCTTAATCTGAAACCTTATTATAGAATATGTGTTGCACATTCAGCATGCTGTCATTTTAAGAAAGCAGATTTTCACGTTGACATAATAAGGCCAGTGTGATAATGCAAGGGCGATGGATGGAAGGGGGGGAGGTAACTGGCAATTTATGAAATCTTCAAACGTCACATAGTGATAATAGTAATATTGGTTGCCTCTCTTGTTTAAAAGGGGAATGTGTGATGAGGTCTTATGTTTTTGCAGGTTAAGGTTGTTGTAAATACCAGACACAAAGACGGATGAAACGATGGGCAAACGGGATCAGTGTGTGCTGACAGGAAACGCCTGCTATGACCTCCGTTTTGAATTCCAGTCCATTTTTGTTGAGCTGCATTTTTTTTCACCAAGGATGTTTTCTTCTGTTCTTCTTTATTAACGGCCTGGGGTCAAAGTTTTTTTTCACCTGGTCCTCACAGGTCGATTCTTTCAGAGCGATGGCGCGGGTGCAGATACTGTAGCTGTGAACGATCTCGTTCAAGGTTTTCTTTTTTTGACAGATATTGATGTGCTCGAGTTCAAACCGTTGACTCGGAAGAACCAAACGTCCAACCACTGCATCATGTGGCCCAGAAGTGTTGTCAAAGTAATGAAGTTGGATGAGTAGCTTCCTGCAAAAATTCTCGTAAAGCATGGCGCACCGATTGAAGGATTTATGGACAGGTGAAGGATGAAGGGATGGATGGATAGAGGGATGGATGGGGCTGATGATGGCAGTCTGCCATGTATCCAGGCACTGTTTTGACAACAAGAGCCTTTCACTCCATGGCTTTTCTTTTGTCCTGTCTCTGTTTATTTTGCCACCTGCTAGTCTAGGGGAATGGGGTCAGTTCAAGAGGAGCTCTCTACCACACACACACACACACACGCATACATACACACCCTCTGCACATGCACTGATTTTTATCACAGACATATACACCCACTGACCCACTGATCTTTGGCCTCGAGTGTGTTTATCTGTATGTGTGTGTGTGTGTGAGTAATAGAGAGAGAGAGAGAGAGAGAGAGAGATGGGGAGAGAGAGAGAGAGAGAGCATGATTGCACAGCTATTTTGTGTACATTTGCTGAGTTGTGGAGTGAATTAGGTAGAATTCTCTGCCCAGACGGAATGTTTAAGGTTCACTTGCTCAGGGCCTGTACACACAAAAACATGTTTTGGTGAATCTGCAAACGTTTTCTATCGTTTCATCTTTTTATCCACATTGAATTGGTGTTTAAAGGGTATTTTTGCAAAGAAAAAAATCTCAAAACACTACCCATTGATTGTATACCCTTTTTTGATGTAAGAGCTCCACCACTCTTGCATTCGTTGTCACTATGGTTGTTGTCATTGTCATCTTCTTATTCTTGTGTTTAAAGTTAGTTTGATCTAGTCAGTTAAATTATACATAGACCACACAAGGTTTGTGTTGTTGAAGACTGGTCAAGTCAATCCTTGTCATTATGTGTCTAAAATTTCTCAAATGCTGCCGTTTTTCTGTAGAGTGCAACGTCCAATGAGATTAAATCAGTAAATTCTGTAAGTGTTCACATGCTTATGTCATTCTTCTCTTTTTCTTTTGCTTTGAGTAAATGTTTTGGTGAAAAGCCTTAAACTGTATTGAACTCATGATTCGGATTTGGTATAACCAATGAAAAACAAAAGAGAGCTCTCCATTAAAAATGGCAATTTTATGCCTTTCTGTCTTTCAGCTAAATAAGACATCTCCTCCTTTCAACAGCTGTTTGCACTCTGCACATCTGCCAAATATTAGGATACAGTGTAGCTGCTAAGTTTAGGTGGGGATAATGTGGGTGGACCTCAAGTGAAACGTGTGGTTAGAGCAGAGAGAATTGTTGCCTCAACCAAAGGCTGCTTCAGCTGCACTTGAACACTGTCAAGACGAGAATGTGCTGTTTAAACATTTACTAAATAGACTACATCTTTTCAACGGCAACTGAGATACGAAACATCGGTCGAGAAATCAGTAGTTTAGACTGATTGTCAATGCTTTGTGTGTGTGTTTTCCAGTCAGGTCTGATCCGTGTGTCTCAGGAGGAGTATTTGATTGCCCCATTACCCCAACATTTGGCCAGACAGCATAACTACAGCGCCCCCAGTGGTCACCACCCACATGTTGTTTACAAACGCTCAGCGGAACACATTGTCCAGAGGAGATCTCGCAGCCCATCCAGCAGCAGTTCTTCCACACCTGACAAATCATACCTTCAACATCAGCAGCAGCAGCAGCAGCAGCAGCGGCGGCGGTACCAACACAACGACTACCAACGTGGAAAGCTGCCGAGAAAACACTTCTGCGGACCCCGCAAGCAAAGTATGTAAGGGAACCTTCTCATTTTCCCACTTTACTGTTACATGCACCTGTCATAGAAGCTCTACGTACAAACAAGACACTGAGATCACTGTTGTATGTATTATGAAGTTATGTATTCAACAATAATCCATTTAACTCGAAACAAACACAGTCAAGCTTTATGAGGGCAAAATGCCGAAATTACACATTTACCCCCCAACTTAAAACCTAAAGTTCATTTAAAACTGCAGTGTTTTTACCCTGATCGTTAGATCTAAGGGCCCAAATATTCTGGAAAAATGTTGTCTTACAAAGTATGGATCTGCATTAGTGTGGCCTGCATGGGCAATAAAGATAAAGATAAGGATTGTTTTTCATTTTAGAATCCATGGTTGGGGGTCACAAAACATCATTGTACTGTATGTCAAACATAGAAAATGTCAACTCCCCAAATGTAATCGTTTCGGCTCACATGTCCATCATCTTTATTTATCTTGTTGTTTGACTGCATAATGTATTTATCATAAATGTATATGAGGCCTTTGTGAGAGGGCTGAACCAGCCCGAGGCTACTCAACCGTCTGCCAAGGTTACGGCCTTATCTTTCCTAGTGGTGAGAGGTAGGAAGCAGTGTGGGGAGTGAATTTCCTGTCTTTTCAGCACCAAAACCTCCACAGTTCATTCATTTGACCCTCACTGCCAAGTTGTTCCTCTGTCTCTCTCTCCCTCTCTGTGCCTCTGTACCTCATATTGTCTGTCTCTCCGCCCTTCCGTCCTTCCCCTTTTTTTACGCCTGTAGACACTCCCAAGCCCCCCTCTGAGGACCGCTTCATCATGCCGGATGAGTTTGCGATACCTGAGGTGGAAGGGCCAGGAAGGGCAAAGAGATCGCCCATCATTTCCAACAGAGTGGGTGGTCTGAATGTGGAGACCCTGGTGGTGGCAGACAGGAAGATGTTGGAGAAACACGGCAGGGACAACGTCACCACCTATGTCCTCACCGTCATGAACATGGTGAGGGTGTCAGAGGAGGAGGGTGGAGGAAGAATGTGCATGATAGGGAAATCTGTAGTATTTAGTTAGTCTCGAGCAGGGTTTCTCAATCCTGGTCCCCTAAAGCCTGATAATGACCATTTATTTCAATCAGGTGTGTTGGAGCAGGGTCGTGTTAGAGCAGTCCACTGCTCTAAAGCAGCCTAAGTCTAATAAATGTCTCTAATTTACTTGTGTGATGTCGCATGTAATAAACAACTGAAGAGGAGCTAATTTAGTTCCTCTCTGATCACATGACCCTTATTCTGGAGTCAGACATCATAATCATGACCGGCACATGCTATTTTGCAGGTTTCCAGTCTTTTTAAAGATGGTACTATTGGGACAGACATCAACATTGTGGTGGTCAGCTTGTTACTTCTGGAACAAGACCCCGTGAGTCAATTACACTACAACTTTACAAAAGGTTTCTTTTTTTTTTTGTATTTGTCGATTGGGAATTCACTGAGTTATTCATTTGCTGTATCTCTCTTTTCTCTCCCTCCACCTCCAGCTGGGCTTGACCATAAATCACCATGCTGACCAGTCCCTTAACAGTTTCTGTCAGTGGCAGTCGGGACTAGTGGGCAAAGGCGGTAAGCGGCATGATCACGCCGTTCTCCTCACCGGACTAGACATCTGCTCCTGGAAGAACGAGCCCTGCGACACCCTGGGTAAGACCGTTGCTCATGTAGTGACCTCATCCTTTGGCAGTGATGCATATCTGAGTGGTCATTAAATAGTGTCCTGCCATGGTTGTCTATCGAATCAGCACGAGAAACAACTGCAAAGGTTCATATTACAAGTAGTCTAAATCTATCTGTTGACTATAATCTAAACTCTTACAGACCTGGCGTGATATTTTACTTTTAAATTTATATATTTTGTTTTTTTTCACCATTTTTGTATCTGTTTGCACTCTATGACATCATCATGTCATCCTGAGTGAAACAGTGACAGGACTCTTTTTTTTCTTTTTCTTTTTATTGTCTATTCTGCAGTTATTTTTCTGTTAAGTGTGGGGTTCAGGAAGAGAAACTGCTCATTGTTATGGCTAATGTGGATCCAACTAAACTAAACTTAATGCAAGTAAATTGAGGGGAGCACTTAATTCCGATAGCTGCTGAAATGTTTGACAAAGACAACATAAAACTGGGGGGAGACGGAGGTCAAGGAGGAATTGGCTCTGACAGTAATAACATTTTTTGTTCTGCCAGTTGTGTTTAAGTTTAACATCTGGCTCTTAAAATCACACACACACACACACACACATCTACCACATATTGACATTCACCCTGTACATGTACCTATTTCTTTGATCCACTGAGAAAAACTATTGCCTAGATACTTTCATCGACTAGTCAGTTTCAGTAACGTCACTTATCTATCTGCCGGTGTTGTCAGGTCCACCATAAGCCACAGCCCAATAAACTAATCAGGCATCAGCTTTGCAGCGGGTGTGAAATTCCCCTCCATGCATGCAAGTACGAGACAGAGGTTTGATGCTTGTCAGATCTGTCAGAGGTTTCAGCGAAAGAAATGTGCTCACTGACAACAAAGAGAAAGAGACAAGAGAATTGCGCAATATTGCAATTACGCATGCAATTTGCGTTGTGGTGTGTCAAATAATAAGTTATTCATTCTCCTGGCACCTTATTCTCTTCTCCTTCTCCGTTTGTCCATGCAGGTTTTGCCCCCATCAGTGGCATGTGCAGTAAGTACAGGAGTTGCACCATCAATGAGGACACAGGACTGGGCTTGGCTTTCACCATCGCTCATGAGTCTGGACACAAGTACGTTGAGTGAAAAATTTCATTGAGACTTTCACGACGCCGACAAAAACGTTGAGAGAAATTGCACCAATGATGTAAAACAGATACAACTGCACTCAGTGCTGTAAGTGGCTGTAATGAATCAATATAAAATAACATGAACATGGTCTGAGTTGACGAAACAAATACATGCAGAAGTACAGGCATTCCATTAGGGCACGACTTCTTCTTCCAAACTGCCCGAGGCGCCGCAGATCTGTGTGTGTGTTCATGCAGAACTACAGAAGGAGTCTGCGGATTTCATGATGTGGTTAGAAAACACATCCGTTTCAAGTGTAGAATGCTCTGAAGACGAACAACAAAGGTGTTCCGTTCGATAATTATGTCTTAGTAGAAGCAACATGGTGGTAAATAAAATGTGGAGCAACAAACATGAGAATCCAGATCTGACAAGTTAACAAAGAGATTTAATTAAAGCATGTGTGACGTCTTGCACGAGTTCATGTAAGACACAACTTTATTAACAGGTGCTAACTACGAATGTTCACACCTGGCATTAATATGCATCCTGTGATCAGATCTTATGTCCCCACACTGGATTCAAATATACACAGATTCATTTCTGTTTCTGAAGACAAAGGTAAGAACAAGTCAAACTGTACAGATGTGTGTGTTGTCCAAGTGTGTAAGCGTGTGTATTAGAACAAAAGACAGGGGAAGCGAAGGAGGGATATTAGCTTGGAGGAGCTGAGTGAATCAATGCACTGTATAAACTGCTATTACATAAACATTAGAATAAAGAAATGATCTGTTCATCATTGTTATTAGTGTGGCATTGACTTCTAATAACTCAACATATGATCTCTGAAAAGTGAAAAAAAAACAAAAACACATTGTGAAATGAGTCAGAGGATGTCAGCTGAGGAGATGATCAAAAATCCTGGGGAATGTGATTTACTGTGTGTGATTGGATATGAAGACACATGTGTGACAGATGTTAATATGAGAACTGAATGGGGGTCAATGACATTGGCTTTGATCATCATCGGGGGAAACTGTTCCAAGAAAACAATGAGTCACTGAAAAGCTTTTGGCGATATGTATCTTGCTATTTGTGAACTTGGTCTTGAAGTCATCTGCTTCTCTTCATTCCTCCCCAGTTTTGGGATGATCCACGATGGTGAGGGAAACCCTTGTCGCAAGACAGAAGGCAACATAATGTCTCCCACTCTGGCTGGAAACAATGGCGTCTTCTCTTGGTCCACCTGCAGTCGACAGTACCTCAGCCGCTTCCTTGGGTAGGCCTGATACACATACAGTATCCGATTCTGTTTTGGTTTTTTTGCCCCTCTTTGTTTCTTTTGACTGACATGGGGGGTGTGCTGTGCTCACCAGAACAGCCCAGGCATCCTGTCTGGTGGACGAGCCCAAGCAAATTGGTCAGTACAAGTACCCCGAACAGCTTCCCGGGCAGCTGTACGATGCAGACACGCAGTGCAAGTGGCAGTTTGGTTCAAAGGCCAAACTGTGCGGTCTTGATTTTGTCAAGGTGAGATACTGTTGTTTTTTTTTTTATATATTCACTTTAAAACTACTATCGTATCTAGTATGTAGTATTTATTTCTTATTTGCTAAATAAATAAATGTAGACATACATTACATATGGACGTGCCAAAATCTTCCAGTGCTAACGTAGTAGTATATCTTCTGCGTGTTTCAAAATGTTTATTTCAAATCAAACAATGGAACCATCTATAACATCAGTGTCAGTGTTGTAAATGAGCAAAAATGCAATGTCAACAACAACAATAATAATAACAATAATAAATAAATCTAAGTAAAGTAATTTGAAAAATTAGTTGGCGCACAGTTACACAGTAGTAACAAAGTAGGTTAAAGCCAAGATGGCAGCAAAGCAAGTTACAAGAACAAAGAACATTATAAGAAACAAGAGCAAAGGTGTTATCCTTTCCTGCAGTAGATCGTTAAACCAACCCTGTCTCGTGTAGAACCACATCTTAGCTGTAATGAATAACTGTGGTTTAACATGTAAATAACCTGTTATGCATGTGTCTCGGCCTGAGAGGCTCCACTAAAAGAATAGAGCACTTGATCATATAGGGGCCAGAGTTTTATTCTTTACAGCACTAATGATGCCTTTCTCAATTGGCACTGAATGAATTAGCGTGATCGCTAACACACACACACACATTTGGCTCTGCATTAAAATGCATTCAGTGAATTTAGGACCCCCCATGTTCCCCTCTCAATCCTTATGGTCTTTGCATATAAGCCCTTTATGTTTAGTGCATTCAGTGACGTCGATTCACATGTAAATGCCACCAGCTTTCTTGGAGCAGGGTTGTAATTGCTGAGAAATGGACTCGGCCAAATGGTGTATAGGACGGCTTAACACACACGACATTGCCTTGGCGAGTCAAAACTTCACTAAAGCCCTGCTGTGTTTCCCTAACAGAGGGTCAAATACAACATCAACATTTCCTGAGTTTCTACTTAGACCTGAGGGCTAATTGGCAGGTGGTATATAAAACTACACACTGATTAACAATGGATGTGGGGCTGCCTTTCTCTCACAATATCCCTCTCCCGGGCTCATGTTAAAGTCAAATGATTGGTGAAGACAAAGTCTTAAAGTCTTAACAGACACACAGAGTGGAGCTGTCTCCATCATTCTGGTTTCTCTCCCGTCGCCAGTTCCTGTTGGGCAGGCTGCCCCACTCAGTGTGTTTACATGCATGTTAAAATCATCCGATTTTAGTCCAACTCAGACAATAATTTGGTTTTCTTAATGTCACGTAAACACTTTAATCCAACTAAAATCAAGCTAGTCTTCGTCGGACTAACATATAAGTGCTCCTGCATGTATACGCTTCGTCAGGCTGGAGTGAGACTTGGTGTTCTGCACATTTCTGGTCTTTGACCCAGAAATAGCACGAGACGTTGTATAAACTGCAGTACTGTAGCTGGAAATCATACGGTGGCGGTGTCTTTCTTCGGAAACAAATGACGATTGTAGAACCCCTTCTTTTTTTATAGCTGTATCATCCTGTGTGCTTGTGTGTGTGTGTGTTATTCGACAGGACATCTGTAAGTCGCTGTGGTGTCATCGCACGGGACACCGGTGTGAGACCAAGTTCATGCCTGCTGCAGAGGGCACCGGCTGTGGTCCAGACATGGTGAGGAAAGGCCTCAGTAGCTTCAACGATGTACTGATTTTAAACGTAATAAAAATGACATCTGACATTCCAGTGATGAAGCTTTTATAACTGATAGTAGCTACAAATACAGGCAACAAGTGCAGTCATCATTTAAATATTAGTATCTCAGTAGCTAGCAGAGAAGACCCCTCACATGAGATTATTTTATTTGGACACTCAGAGGACAATGAACAGACAATGACTAAAAATCAATGAATACTGGCAGTGCTCACACTTTCAGGATCACACTAGTACATTGCTCTGTACCTGCATAAGCATTTCATTTGCGTACTTGGAAACATAATGACTGTATTTTTCCCCCATATTGAAATCAGATATTTAGAAAGAGAGGGATGAGATGTGTGTGAGGGCAGGGTTTGGCTCGGCCCAGCAGGGGTGTGGTGAACTCTGCGTGCACATGTTTTTTGGCTGCATCACGGATGTTTGTGTGTCCAGGTGTAGCACCGGGCATTTGTCCAAACAACGAAACTGAGGGAAGACACCGCGGCCAAAGCACAAGTTCTGACAAAAAATAGCTTCTCGTTCTCTTGTTTCATTCCCTTCCTCTCTTTTCTGCAGTGGTGTCGCCGGGGTCAGTGTGTTAAATATGGGGAGCATGGTCCTCGGGCGGTCCATGGCCAGTGGTCAGCCTGGTCCCAGTGGTCTGACTGCTCCAGAACATGTGGAGGCGGGGTCATGTACAGGGAACGCTCCTGCACCAGCCCAAGGTACACGCATTAGCATTAACTTGCAAAGTCTTTTTAATTGGATTCAATACCTCATTTTTAATGCCTTTAGATAGATGTATTAGCCAAGCAGATGACAAAGTGATTCATGTTGTCATGGGGCTGCTTCTAATATGAAAATCTCAGTTGCGGTTTGGGCCAGAAACCAATTTTTAAAGGCCTCCTATCCCAAAATCTTTCCTTTTCCGAACACCTGAAAGTCTGCAGTCTGCCAGGTAGCTGTCAGCAGAGACATGCACACATACACTGTACATGCACAAACGCACATGCGCACGATAAGGGCTCTCATCCGTCAAGCTGACAGTCCAGACAGACGGACTATCGCTGCTCCAGACAAGGAAAATCTAACCTAATAGCTGTCTCTTTGCTCTAAAAGCTTCCAAGACAGTACACTACTGCTGCTTACTCACACACACACACACACACATGATTCTACGTAGTTCTGCAGACCCAGATTTCACAGAGCATGTACGTTTGTCACTAAAGGCCTCTGTCTTTGCCATTACACACAGGTGAGAGCTTAGCATAGAAAAGAAAAGAATATAACAGCTTGATTAGGACATTTTTTTTACATATATATGATTAAGAACATTAAATATAAAACAAAATAATAATGTACTATAAAAAGTATTTTAGTGTTGTGCCATCAGTGCATTCATACCCACATCTATCATATCTATAATATAATAACGTAATATACAGCCTATATGCTCGTATTTCAAAGTCGTGTTTTCTAGCAGACATAAAGCCTCTTGTTGCTATTCCCCCTAAAACACTTGAGTTTTCCACCCACGCAATACAGAATAAATTTATTGTTGCTCTGTTGCTATGACGCGATCAAATAATCTTTGTTGGCCGGCCCCTCCAGCCCTCGTCCTTAAACTTTAATGCAGTGCGTTTTCTGAAATGTGATACATTCCGAGAACAGATTTATTTCATAATGTTGATTGACATTTTTTCATGCAATTCATAGACGACAGCCACTCTTAGTAAGGTCTTGAAAAAATTGAAAATATATGCAACATATGCAGTGTTTGAATTCATTTATTTGCTGCCAAGGGTTTAAACTCCTCTCATGAAGAGGATATGGCGGAAACAATTAACTGTGTTTATTTGTCCTAGTGGGAGAGATCAACAAGAACATTTGCATAAAATCCTGCATATCAACTCGCGTGTTTTTTTCTTGTTGTGTTGCTCACGAGCTGCCCATTGAACGTAATGTCTCGTAAAGCACTGACTTAATAGTTTTGACGCACACGTGCCACATCAAGTGTCAAGTCAATGATCATGGACAATGATTATATCAAACTCCATCACAGAGAAATCTGCTGGTTGGTTTGAACTTTTAATGAATGCCATCATTTAGAAATGAGTCATAACGAGATCGATCATAGAGGCTTGTCAAATCCGATCCCGTGTGTGTGTTTAAGTGCAGTAAGGACACAGTCTCTCTTAAATTAAACTACAGTCCTTGTGTTGTGACTTTTAGCCAAGGTGACTTGATGTTCAAAATGACTTCATACCATCACCTTACATCTTCACAACCTCCACAGCTGACAGTCGAATACAAGTTATTTAACCTTGAAATAACAGCTTGATTGTAATCTGTCTGGAATTTCAGCTATGGCTTCAACTGTGTCAGTATATCAGTTATTTCATGGCTCATTCATTCATTCATTCATTCATTCATTCATTCATTCATTCATTCATTCATTCATTCATCCATTCATCTTCTACCACTTATTCAGTGAAGGGTCTCTTTCATTTTGTCTCAAATGCACATTTTCCTCAGACAATTGTGTCTTTGAGTCCATTCAGAAAATCCCAGACTTCCAACACACTTCTTTCCTTACTCCTTACTTGTTTCATCCCTGCTTACTTAACAACTGGGCAGATACTGATGTGGCTGTGCAGTTCGTCACAGCCGACTTGTCTCCTAATCCTTGCGGAGGGATCAAAGACGTTTTCAGAGACAGACCGGCCCTCATATGATACACATTATACACCGTGACTGGCGGACCAGAAAGGGCGACAGAGCCCTTTAAACCAGGGTATCTGTCAGGTTCATTTATCATTCCCGTGGCACTAAAGAGCATTTTGAAGTAGCTACCAAGGAAAAATGGGTAGACCCAGCCAAACACTGACTTGTGGGTCCACTGCTAGAATGGGAGATGAAAATGGTAAGAGTGAAATATTAAATCCAACAAGGCCATGTTATGATATCATTATCAAAAGTACATACAAATATGTCAACAGTTGTCAGATTCCCAGGAAATCAAATGCAAAAACAATACAATCTGGCTAAATAAGTGTGACAACTCTTCACAACACCATCCTGCCAACACAACACACCCCTTCACCAAGAATTACCCTTACACAGTCATTCCAGCAGCACAGTGTAGAGCGGAGTCATGTTTTAGTCTCTGACTCATGACATTCAGAGTGTGTTTGTTCCATATAATCTCTGCGATTATTTTGGCAGGGCCTCTCCATGCTTAATCTGAACAAGATGGATTATCCTGAATCTCACAGCTCAAGTCTAATGTCATCTTCATCCTCCAACAATTTGTACATGCTCAGGTGTCACATCTAAGGAAACGTGCAGTATGTATGCATACTGACACAGTATGTTTACTCATATGAAATGATTTGTTTTAGAGAGAGTATGGCCTCTTTTCACCTCTAACCCAGTATTCTCCACTCAGCAGGTCTTCTCTTTTAATATTTTATGTATCTCTTGCTTAGTCTTGTAAAAAATGTTCATAGGATCAGCCAGCTATGAGGCGTTGCTGCGAGACAGAATACGAGTCCTCTGCTCTCCCCTTCCTCCACCTCTTCTTTCTCCATTCCCCGTAGACCACCTGCCAGATCAAACGCAGTCAACCTAATCCTTCCCAACATGTCTGGGAGATTAGGTTCATGATCTTGACCCAGTTTTGTAGGAAATATGTTTTGTCACACACTTGATTTAAAGAAAGCTAAACCCTTCAACCACCTTTTTTTTCAGGTCAACCAATGTATATGTGTATCTCATGATGTTATGTGTTGATCCAGGTGCAAATCACAGTAGTGTATTGACAGCTATTACATTCAATTCCAGACTCTGCACCCTTTTTAAATGCCCAAGCTGTTGCTCTGTTTCCTTTTTCTCTCCACCACATGAAGGTGGAGAGAGTTGCAGTTGTTAAACAGCTGCAACTCGGTGTCAGATTTGTGACATATGCCATAAATTAGAATGTTATAGTTCTTTTTATGTCAAAACCAGAAGATACAAAGTGCCAATGCAGACGGGCACAGGTTTTAACAGGGGTGCCATTCACCCTGTTGTAAATTGATAATCTATAAGCAAAATAAAGGTTGAACCAAAAAGGTTGAAATCCGACATTGTGTCATTTTAAAGAGTGTTGGGGTCTATAATGAGGGGATGATGGTGCTTAGATCAACCCCGTTTTAGTGGAATTTCTTGGTGGACTTGAGGGAAGGTATTTTACAGGGGTTAGATGGAACTATATAGGGATTCTATAGACAGACAGGGATGGAGCACCAAGGTGACCAAAGAAGACAAGACTAGACACTGTGATCATTGTGACCTACAGGAGTTCAGTCTTAGTTTCTTTTGCTGGGCTGATTTACCAGGCTCTTGGGACCTCCTTAAGGGTCCTGAAGGCTGTGTTGGGTCTGGAAAATGAAACGCAAACCTGAAAAGTTGTCGCATCTGGTCTTGCTTGTTGCTGAAAGTAGATTTACAATTGCAATGAGGCTGACTAATCCAGGGAGAGGAGAACAACAACGTAGAAGAGAAAAGGAAGAGGAACCAAGAGTATTGTGAAATTTGGACATCCATGATTTGCCTTTCCATCCTCCTCTGATAAGAAAGCCTTAACAGACGTGTACAGTAGAGTCCCTCACTGGCCTGCCTTCCATATGGAAACATGTTTCCATATGGACTGGACCGAGTGGAATGGTTCGGTTTGGTACAGTACGGTACAGATTTGTCTGCATTTCCATTAGGAATAGTACCAAAATAACCGTCCCCAACTGTTCCATTACTTGACACCCTTCCCTTGGGCTACCAGAGTAAAATGATACGGCAAACGCCCGCCAAGTCAAGTAAAAGTACTGTTCTGTACTGTATCAAACTGAACTGTACCGTGATGGATCAGGACTATGAAATCCCCCACCCTATCCCCCTCACCAAGGAAGCAAGATCAGTTTTCAAAAGCAGATTTACACAGACATATACACACACAGACACCTTAAGTGAGGCTACATCATTCTTGGCAGCTTAGTGACTTTGTGACTGAGTCCAGGTCTGAATTGAGGGGAGGAACAGACATAACGTAAAATGCAGGGAAGCAACATGCATTTTGAATGAAATGAAAAACACTGCAACAGCATTTCAAAATGACTGTGACTCTGGTTCTTTGTGTTAACTATAAGACACTTTTTTCAGTTCCTTGTGTTTCATTACACTGTCAAACAAAGTGAAGGGTTTTTAGTAGATATGTTTGATCGGCATGGATCATCAGCCTTTGTGTGTGTCTTTCTGACTGACTGTGGCAACTCAATTTACTGTGCTGGTAGTTCCTGGTATGAGTTTATAATACTGAAATCTGACACGGCGTCCTGATATTTACAAAAATGTCAACACTCACACTGCTTCTTTTGTTCTATCAAGTGTTGATGGCGATCATCAGTTTGATGGCTTGTTAAAGCTCCTTTATCTTTTTAAGCTCTCCTTAATTTATTTCTGTGGTTGAAGATTTGTTGTGTGGCATAGCATACAGTAACACCTGATATGGCATTCAGGGTTTTCTTTGAAAGACAGCACTTTTGAGTTTAAATGCTTCTTTTTTTTTCCTCCAAAACCTTAAACTGTATTTTACAATTCAATCATATACTCACAGATAACATGGTATAATTTTAATGCATGGTTTGAGAATATTAATGTAAAATATCTATGATGAAGCTTAAAGGAATAGTTTGACAGTTGGATATATGCATATTTCCTTTTGTGTCAAGAGTGAAAGCTGCAACCAACAGCTTAGATTAGCGAGTTGAAACAAGGGGAAAGCGTTGGCTCTGCTCAAAGGTACTACTTTGTGTGGTGAATCTGCACAAAAACAACTGTTTGTGGTTTCACAGGAAATTTCTTGGCAGTGCATAAAGATATCCTAAATTTGCCAAGGCAATGACTGAGGACACCAGGTTGTAACTGCCATTTTTCATTGGTCAAAGATGTAGATTGAATATAAATAATGGACAATATCCACAGTTCCACAAAGTGAAGCCAATACAGACATTTTCCTCAGGGTTTTATGGTCTCAGTAACTACTTTCAGGTCTTCTTCAAGATAGCATGGTGTTCCTTTGGATAAAACAGTCAGGGTTGTGATGACGTTTCATGACTTATTGATACTCTGATCCCTAAATAAGACATAGGATATTTAAAATGTGTATTCTTCTTCTTCTCCTCTGTCTTGTCTTTCACTCAGGCCGCAGAACAATGGTAAATTTTGCTCAGGATCGAGTCGGCTCAACCAGCTGTGTAACACACAGCAGTGTCCTCCCAACTCTGTGGACTTTAGGGCCCAACAGTGTGCTGAGTACAACAGCAAGCCCTTCAGGGGCTGGTACTACAAATGGAAGCCCTACACCAAGGTGGATGGTAAGGTCTTCAGTTAAAATTCTGAGTCTGGTCAATCTTATGCTGCATGTAATGTATGGTTTGCTCCAATGGTGTTGTGGATTTATTTTCCTTTGTCCCTGTTTGAGAGAAAATATTATAGATTATTTTATGACTAAATTTAAATTGCAGTACCTCCCAAGGATTATGAAGCTGACCCACGGTTTATTCTAAAGAAAAATCTTTAATTATTTTTTTTACAGAGCACTACTGGATAAACAGAGAATAGATATTTGCTTTCTTTATTGACCATATATATATTCTACATCCTGCTCTACTCGTCTAGTTCTTCATATCTCTTTTTATAAAGTGCTTTTGTAATGTCAACCTCTATTTACTGTGCAGTGATTAGGGCCAAAAAGCTGGAGGAAAATATCATTCTGTGTAATGTGCACAGGAGACTTGTAGCAACCTGCACCATCTGACACAGTGGGAATGGATTTAAGAAGAAGCCTGCGGGCTAGCTTTTTTACACAGCGCGAGGGAGAGAGATTGAGTTAAATCAGGGCGAGCAGTGTCTTTGGCTTTTGTCCCAGGCCTGTTTAATCTGTTGATGAATGGGAGGTGATTTAGAAAGGAACAGATTCTAAACTGCCTTCTGGGACCTTGAGCCAAGTCACCTTCACCGTCATTTATTTAAATCAAAGATGGCTGCAGAGACTTGTCTGTGATAACTGATCTGAAGTACAGAATAAACCTGTTGCCTCACGTGAATACCCCTGGGTGCATTCATAGTCGGCTCCTGTCTTTTACAATTCACTATCAGCAGGAGCAGTAGATACTTTGTGTAACAGCTTTAAGTACAGCAGCTACTGGAACTTCACAAGCAACATGTCACAGCAGAACTTGACTTCATCTGCAGGATTTGTACGTCTGTTAAGTCTAACATCTTCATTGTTACTGTGTGTGTGTGTGTGTACACTTGTGTGTTCTCTGAGCAGATGAAGACATCTGCAAGCTGTACTGCATCGCGGAGGACTTTGACTTCTTCTTTGCCATGTCCAGCAAGGTCAAAGATGGCACCACCTGCTCTGATCAAAATGGAGATGTCTGCATTGATGGCGTGTGTGAGGTACACAAGCTGCTGTGTATTATGAAGTAGTTTTAAGCTTAAACAGGTAACCTATTCTCATCTGTTCTCCTTTGGTCCTTAGCTCAGGAAGGCCAAAACTCTAACTCTAATTATGTCTAACTTTGTCTCATCCATCCATCCAATTCCATGGTGGATGGAGCATCATGCTGTTGGGGTAATTCTCAGTGACAGAAACAGGGAAGGGAACAATGATCCTGCTGGCTGCAATCAAGGGTCTGCTGCAGGGTCTTCCTGTTGTGGGCGGAGCAGCCTCCATACCATGGAGTAATGCAGCTAGTCAAGATACTCTCAATTGTGCCTCAACAGAAGGTGGACATGATGGGTGCTGGGGCCATCACTCCCAGTTTGAGGAGGGAGTAGAGCCGATGGTTAGTGGGGGGTGCTGGGTGGGTTGAAGTCAATTACCATCTCCTTCATTTTTTCCACGTTGGGCAGATGTTGTACCAGCAAGGCTATCAGGTTCACCTCTCTCCTATAGTTGGTCTTGTCATTGTTGTTGACAAGACCCACTTAAGTTGTGTCATCCACAAACTTAATGAGGTGTCCAGTCATGGGTTACCAGGGTGAAGAGTAGGGGGCTGAACACACATCCCTGAGGGGCCCCTGTGCTCAGCGTGATGGTGTGGGATGTTTTGCTCCGTCCTTGTGTGCTTGTTGCCTCTCTGTGAGGAAGTCCAGCAGCGATTGCAGTGTTGAGTCCAAGCCCAGTCAGTTTCCTGATTAGTTGCTGAGGGATCGTTTTGTTAAACACTGAACTGAAATCTATGAACAGCATTCTCACATATGATCCTCTCTGGTCCAGGTTGGTGAGGGCTGGATGGCGTGCAGAAGAGATTGCATGATTGATGGAGCGATTTGATCGATATACAAATGGTGGAGGCTTTAAAGTATGTGGGAACAACAGCCTGAATCAGAGAGATGTTGAAGATGTGCGTGAGGACCTGTTTGAGCTCCTGCACAGTCTTCCTGGTATGTTGTCTTACAGAGTGCTCTCTTCACGCTGGCTGGACACAGACACAAAGTCTGTGGTGGGTTCTTCTGAGCAGACATGTTGTGTGCATCGAAACGTGAAAATAGGTCATTGAGGTTGTTTAGCAGAGTGGTGTTGCTGTCAGAAGTCTGTGGTGTGGTCTGATAACTAACTCATGATGGTCTGAATCCCCTTCCAGACACCCTGTGCATCTATACTGTCACTAGAGTGGCAGGTGATCTTGCATGTGTGTTGATGTTTGGATTGTTTGATGCCACGGGACAGGTTGGCTCTGGCTGACCTCAGGTCAGCCTCAAATGTACAACTAAGAAAATGCTGACTCTCTGAATGAAAGGCTGCTAAGACATTTGAATCCAATATGGCGGAGCATAAGAGGATCTCCTGAAATAATGACATCTACTGCTTCAATCCAGGTGGACAGAGTTTGTGGAGAAGCTGTCACTGCTGCAAAACATGTTTCTACACATTAACTGAATACCACAGATGCACAAAACCTTCTAAAGCCATGTTTTCCCATTGTCATGATGGTTAATCAAGTGCAGATATTTAACTGTTGTTAATTCCTCTTAATTATGAATTATTTTGACACAGCATCTATTTTTATATCTCTCTTTGGGTAAGCAATAGTAAATAAGTGAAAGAACAAAATGATTGTGTTCACCTTTGACCCTCTGTTCAGTTTACAGCTGTAATTGTAACAACTGTAACATTTTAGGTATGTGAACTTATTACCAGCTCAAAAAAAAAGAGATGTATGTAATTGGTTTACACTGCTGACACCTGTCAAGTTGTTAAAATCAGTGATGTTGTTGGCCATACCCAGAGTCCTTCATGGAGTTCATGGAGAGGATGCATTCAGGGAAACAAGGAATATGTGCATGAATTATGCATGAGCAAATGTGCAAAGTATAATTACAGATGGTATTCTTATGATCCTTTTCTATTTAGCCATGCCCTTTTATCATGTTCCATCTAAAATTATGGGTAATGCCGCCTCCCCCCATGTCCTTGCACTCCAGGTCTGCTGTATGACCTGCACACGAGACGTCAATACAGATGGGAATAAACTAATACTGTTGTTACAGTATTAGTTTATTCTTCCTCTCTATACATCTCAAGTTGTTTCATTAGAAAAGGCTCACACCTCTATACTGCATCCATTCTTTACATCACAGCACTGCTGAAGTTGATGGTTGTTGTTTGTGCTTTCGTAGGCAGTCGGCTGTGACCAGACTCTTGGCTCCAAGGCCTCTGTGGATGCCTGTGGAGTCTGTAAGGGAGACAATTCCACGTGCAAGTTCTTCAAGGGCCAATACACCTTACAACACAGGGCTAATGGTAATCCTTGTCTTCATCTCTATCCGTAGTGAGTCTGTTCTTTGTATGTCACATACACTGACATGAGAAAGAGAGATCTAAAGCAGACCAACAAGGACAAAATAACACCCATTCACAGACTCACGTTTCATGGACTGATTCACTTCATGTGTGCTTGACATTCCACCTGTCTGTTTTTTTCCCCCCGTAGATTATTACTCAATGGTAACAGTCCCAGCTGGGGCACAGAGCATTCACATTCAGGAAATGGAGGTCTCCACCAGCTACTTGGCCGTGCGCTCCCTCAAAAAGAAGTACTACCTGACAGGGGACTGGACTGTGGACTGGCCAGGAAAGTTCCATTTTGGTGGAGCTGTGTTCGACTACGAGCGCTCTTTCAACAAGCCGGAGAGCCTGTATGCCGCTGGACCTACTAATGAGACACTAGTGTTTGAAGTAAGCCGTGGCTGCTGGGTGATGTCCATCTGTAGCAATTGACAGTGACAGGGTCTCTCTATCGCTCTCTCTCTCACTCTCACTCTCTCTCTCTCTTTTAAAATGTCTGAACGTGATGCGGCTTAGATGAAAAAAGGGTTTTGTGTGGTGGGAGAACAGGGGTGTGTGTAGCTGTCTGCAGTGCTTCTGTGGGGATTAATTGTGTTGGGTGCTGGGTTACGTCAGGCATGTTGTAGTGATGGGCGGGTGATGTGGGAGGCATTAGAAACTGGAGCTTTTGGGAGTTTGAGCAGGTCATCGTGGGATGTCCTCTCTTTTACGTTGTACGGTTGCTGGGACCATTTTTGTTTTTTTTAATTGAGAGTAGATCTGCTGGAAACGCAACACCTAATACACAGCTAGGAAACAAAGCATAGACAGCAGTTAGGTACGTGACAGAGTGGCAGTATATGACGCTCTAGGGAGGAGAGCGGGTTGGATTCTTCCCACATAAAAGTGTCAGCAAAAGCATTTATTTCCTTTTGAACTCTGACTCCAAGCTGTAGCAAAAGAAGTAAAAAAAAAAGCAAGTGAAGGAGACATCACTTTTGTTTTCCTCATGCTACTTAAATTCTGTGCTTGTGGGAATGATTGACCTGTAGATCCAGGAGGAGAACCAATGTGATATATCTGAAGTGTATGGCTGGTGATTTGTTCAACCATCAGGAACTGTTTTTGTTGCTATTTTAGTAAAGACACATCTGTTTTTTGGGAAGTCTGGCAGAGTTACTGTTTGAGATGGTATTTGAACAGACCATTCAAGATGAATGCTTGCAGAGATGCACATTTGTAACTATAATTTAATGTTTAGGTTTTGTTTTTTTGTGAAGCTTATTGGCTAAATATTGGTCCCCAATAAGCTTTGCTGTTGCTTTCACTGTTATTGTTGTTTACAGTAATGGAACTGCATTACTCTGTGTCAAATGTTATCAGATTACAGTCATGTAGTCTCTCAAAATAAGTTAGAAAACGACTTATGACTTATAAACAACAACTTGCTTTCTGTTGGGCTTTCAAATATTTCATTGCTTAAACAAACTGTCTGGTTGCTTGACCACAAGTTTTTTCGCTCCATTTCAGTTGAAATGACGCTACTGTGTTCCCAGATTGAATCAAATTTTATGTTTGAATGCTATCAGAAACAATATAAATATTGGCCCCACACCATGGGCATAAATCCCCAGTTTCAATTGGGACA
The DNA here is from genome assembly GCF_958295425.1 of Solea solea. Lineage (NCBI taxonomy): Eukaryota > Metazoa > Chordata > Actinopteri > Pleuronectiformes > Soleidae > Solea > Solea solea. The sequence goes on along the minus strand of NC_081138.1, from coordinate 18,833,638 downwards.
AATTGTCCTTTAAAGAACAGACTCTGATGAATCTCACATTGCTCCTTGTGCTTGTCTGTGCGTCCAAGTCATACGTAATCTGTCCAGAGGAGAACTCAGATGTAGCACACTGCTGATCTGCAGATGACACAGCCTATAATCTCTAACTGTCTTGTAATTACAGAAAGGAGAAATAGGTTCATGGAAAGGGGGGAGAGAGAGAAATGGGAAGAGCCTGAGATTAAAAGATTAAGAATTATGTTTGGACAAAGCAGTTAAGGCCAGGACACTGGGATTTCAACTGCAAATGAGAAGAGACAAACAAACTGTTGTTGTTTTTTTTCTTGTTTTCTCTTTTATTTGAACTTCTCGTCACCTGTTTCACACATTCTACTTAACTGGATCTGTCACAGACGGAGAGCGTGCAAGGGGGGAGGGTACACGCACTGATCACTCCCAGACCCTTACTCAGCTTGAAACCCTCAAAGGAAAACAAACTTTGAGGAGTGTGAGTGTAAACTGTGACAAGTTGTTCACATGTGCACAGCTGCTCTGCTGGTAAGGAGGAGGTGGGAAGTGGAACATTTAACAAGAGCAGGAGGAGGGACCAGATACAAAATAGTGCTGTTTTTTGAGCTCTCAGTGGACACAATTATTCCCCTTATTGGCATCCATGTAAGTCAAGGTCTTGCCAGTAAAGGGCAAAACGCATTGTGGGCCCACTGCCTGATACCTGTGTCAGTGAAGTGATTAGTTGCGATGAAATAGTTGTGAAAACTAAGACACTGCCCTCCTGTGTTTAATATAAATATACACGCAAATATTACAAAGCCAACAGCTGGGATTTGTCAGACCTTTGAGTTGACAACCACCACTTGGGGAACGCTTTAAATACTTAAATGTCTGCAGCTACCAGTGGACGGAAGCAAAAAGAAAATTCAACACGTTCAATTGCTTAACCATAGATTGTACATAAAATTTGATGCAGTCCTCTGGTTTGGCCCAGAAAGTAGGACAGAAGTAGCCACCAGGGTGCAAAAATAACTCGGCAAACATTATCCTGAGGAATTAACAGTCTCAATTGCTGGTTTCTCATCTTCAGTGAGATGGTGTTATCCAGTAGGTGCCTGGTTGGAGGTTAAGTGTGTTAAGAGTTTTTTATTTCCACCGAATCTTGCCGTATAACATTTTCGCTATAAAAAGTCACTTCCTTGACGTTAAGTGTCTTTGACTGAACCCTTGGCTGCCTAGGTCTGTAACATTACCCAGGAGGGTTTTCTGCACGACGAACACTGAGGAACATTTTGAAATGGGATTAGACGACGGCGACAAAATGCTTAAGCGCCACTTGCCACTGTTATTTTGCCACTCGAGCTCTGACCAGGCGATATGGATTCTCACACTGTGAATCACCAAAACAGTTTATTGATTAATGTTCCTTGCAAAGAGAAAGCAGGTTTTGTGTTTGCCTGGTGACATATTACTGCTGCACTCGTTTTCAAACAAGTCTTCACTTTCTAGCTCATTTCTTAACTGGTTACAGAGCGTTGTTAGATCTTTATATTTTGTGATATGACGAGAGTTTTTTGGTGCTGGTGTAAGTTTCCACTGCAAAGAAGCAGGAGCAGGAGAAGGCCACTGTGATTTACTGTCTGCAAAGTGCATGACATCACCGTTTGGTATTTGGGATTGTAGGTTGTGGGATCATGGTTTTTGCAGAATGGTGAGTTAGCGTATTAGTCTTAGTCTTGCTGTTCCTAATTGTTGTGGCTCAGCTACCATAGAAGGGACACGTGTTGGCTGCAGCTATCTCAGACTGAAGAAATTGAAAGGAGACGGGGTTGGACTTGTCTGAAATGATTGTTTGAACACCAGTGTCTGCCTTGGGTGTATTTAAGATCACGGTTTACGTAGAGATTAGCTATTTGAAAGACTTCAAGGGTTTGTGGGACCTTTATTAAAGGGGTTATGACAAAAATGCTGAATGCTGTTTATATGCAATAAATAAGTATTAAGTCCTGGTGTCCAGTTGTTATGCAGAAACTGATAGACAGGTATTTTTGTCAGGCGATTCAATAGATGTTGACAGTCGAGTCTGAATATAATTTGCCAGTTGGATTGAGGATTTATAACCATCTAACCTGATCATTGTGAGCTGTGAGAGACGTGGCTGTACGCAGTGTTTTGAAATCGTTTTAAAAATGACACATTCAAATATGCACACGTGAGAAATCCCCACCACAGCAGTGGATTTTTTTACAGGGTTGTTTTAATGATAGCCTGATGCTTCTCCGATAATGGGCATGTCTGCTGTCAGTCATCCGTTTGTCTCTGCTCCACTTGAATATCCAAATAAGCCTCCTGCACATAAAAAAGCCAACTCAGAGTCACCCACCAGCAGAGAGAGAACAAAGCTCTCCCTTAATGTTTCCAAAGCCTTCTGGGTAGTGGATCTAACAGCTCAGTGGGAACTTAATGGCTGAATTAGGTTGTATATTGTAAATGATAGTCACATTATTTTCTGGAGGGGAGTCCATAAGAAACCATTTGTGTACCAATGTACCTTAACTGTTTGCAGAATGTGGACCTACTGTATATAGATTCATGGAGTGCTTAGAGAGAGGGTATGGATCATGCTGTTTATGGGGTGGAGACGTCTGTGATTAACTGATGTAGTGTGTACTGTAGACTGGTAATTTGGATAGAAGAGTAACGCTGATTTGACAAATGGCATTAGTGGATGTTAAAGACCTGACGTGAAGCTCCCCCCCCCGGATACATCGAGCTTAAAAGACAAACTATTCACGCACGTGCTGCCTGTCTGACTGCCAGTGTCCTCCTCTGACAGATCCTCCTGCAGGGAAAGAACCCGGGCGTCGCGTGGCAGTACACTCTTCCTCGCACTGAGAGGAAGCCCGACTACAGCTGGGGTGTGGTGCGCTCGGACTGCTCCGCTCCGTGTGCTGGAGGTGAGACTGTGTTTAAATGTTGGCAAATACATGACGACCTGTGTGGGTAAATGTGTTGTACATTAATAGAGCTGTAGCTAAACCCTCCCTAATACAATGGTCATCCTATCATAGCCTTAATTAGGAACAGCAAACATTATTAGGACCCCCAGTATTTTCCTTGAAGGCATGCTTTTTACTCTGGACTGTGCATATTATAAATGATTTCCGATGGATAATGAAACATCCTGTAGCCTCAGACTTTTACCATGAGATTATGTCTTTCACATGAAGGCAGAAACGTTAACGTTCTTGTGCATCCTAGGCAAATGCATACTGATCCCATGTGTGTGTTTTTTGCATTTGTCTTGTTTGTGTTTGTTTTCATATTCCATGTATTCCCAATCTGCCGCAGTGTGGTCCAGGTAGTGCTTTTGAAGAGCTTTGAAAAACAAAAACAAACAGACTCCATCTGGGTGTGTGAGTCATTATCAGACGTCAGCATTATCTTGCGATGCATTACACTATCTCATGCTCTCCCGCACGTTCCGAGCCAAGTGTTAACATAAAGCACATGAATATATCAATCACTGGTATCTCTGACAAAGTAAACATATGCATAAACAAAGTTACATAATGACAGCATATTTCCAAAGCATGCCTCCACCCAGTTCTGTATTATACCACTACTTTGATCCATTAAGTGACTTTGAGTTGTCTCCCTGTAACATATTTTCTCAATCTACAATGGATTAAATGATAGCACACATTGCAGATTCTCTCATACATACAGTATCCAATTCATTTTGCTGGGCATATTTTATTCTCTCCACCGACTTGAGTAGGTATATGCATTAGATATAATAATATTACAGTTATTGTACTTAACAAGGCTCTCAGATAATTTTGCCTGGCCATAAATGTAATGTTGCAAGTAAACTCTACATTTTCTATTCCATTTACACGTGTGTTCCAACTCTTGTTAAGACCGCAATTAGCCGGTGTGCAGACTGACTTAACGCAGATGTTTACCGTCACGTCACGTGACTGAAATAGATGAACTACTATCTTTCATGCTGTATTTTATCATGCTTTTTCCACCAGGACGTATCTCCGCCAAGGCTATCTGTCTGCAGGACCAGAAAGTGCAGGTCAACTCCACCATGTGTAATCCCCTCTCCAGACCGACACTTGGGTCCCATCTCTGCAACACGCAGCCTTGCCCTGCCTAGTAAGTGCTGCTGTATGTTTGCATTTTTCATGAGCTGTCTACAGTTAGCCTGTGGTCAGCCACTACTCGCTACTTTCTCGTTTGCTCCTCGCATTTTTCAAACTTCTCATTTTTCTTTCCTCTTTTACTTTTTAGGAGAAAAAAAACTCTCCCCGTCCACTGTGCTCTTTAAGTAGTTCTTCATTTTTGCATTGCTGTTTTGTTTCTTCTTCTTCTTCCAGCTGTGTCTTCATTTTAGTGCTGACAGATTTGTACTCACACTGCAGCAAGAGGGTTCACACCAGCACTGCAGCTTGTCTGATTGTGCCAAGATCAGGCGAGACACAGATTAATGCTGAGACGAAATGGTCTTGTTGAATACCAGGGGAATTTTAAGGCTCTAGTTGGGTTAGTGATGGTTAGAGTTGATCTTAATATTTCTGAAACCTACATCCCTATACCCTTACCCTCTTACCCTATAATACAAAAAACTGAATATTTAATAAAAATGTTCTTGACTGGTTAAGAAAAAGGAAGGGAAGGCCACATAAAGTTTTTATAACTATGTATTTTTCTAAACACACTTCATGAGACCCTCCCTTGACCTTGGGCCCAGGGCCCCTGACCCCATGTAAATGGTACTGTCTGACAAAACAAGACACAACTGTTTTGTCATGAAGTAAATACAGGAGAAAATCAGCTGTATTTCAGCTTGATTTTAGCTTGATTCACATCGTGACTTCGGTTCAGTGAGAGTACACACACACACACACATACACAAATGCTTTTTAACCGTGCAGTAAAAAGTTGAAGTTGTCATCATTTTGACCACCACCAACCATGTTGCAACAAGTCCAGACCAAGCCAGACTTGTGATAAACAAGCCAGACAGCTATCACTTACACCTCCAACCGTTTCCGGCCAAGTTTCCCACAACCTGAGAGGGCATTTCCTGACCCTTATTTTAAGCATTTTTTGCTATACAGTCTTGTTGCAAGCCCTGAGCCCCCTCTCCTTTCTTGGGGTGAGGGAAATGGTATAGTCCAGATAAATAAGATCATCAGCAAGATCCAGGAAAATAATGCGTTGTTTATTAAACCGTAGCCGACACCATTTCTCAGCTGGTTAACGTGTGCTTACCAAATTAAGGGCACTGCACAGGAAGACAATGGAGCGGCATGAAAGCGCTAATGAGACCCTCCTGGATGTATGGATACATATGCAAGAGCACAGCAGAGAGGAGAAACAAATGAGAGCGAGGCAGGATGAATGTGTGCTTTGTATATGTGTGTAGTCTCGCGGGAGGGGGTAACGTGAAAATGCCTCCTAATCTCCGTGGTGTTCTATCTCAGGTGCTGACAGGCCTATCCATGTTTTATTGTGCGGAGACGCCGAGATTCCCACAGGGACCAGCCAGTCTAGCCATGCAGAGGCAGCCAAACAGCCCCCCCCCCCCCCCCCCCCCCCCCCATACCCTAACTACCATCTACCCCATTTGAACAGAGGAAACGATTCCACACCGTGGCATGGCACTACTGTACTTTCTGAACATAAACCAGGAATGCAAGGAGAATTTTTAAGGCCTTAGTTCAATCTTCCAGCTCAGCTTGCAGTCAGGAAGAGATACACTCATATAGACTTTTATGTCCTACCTTGCTCTGTCCGCTCTCCAGCCCCCTGTACACAGTTCCCAGTACCACTCTTCTCCTCCTCTGTAGTTCTGTCTCTGTTGTGCACAGGTATTCTGTTCTCTTTTATGGCAGAGGCCATCTGTGGACTTACTTTCCAGAGAGCGAGGATTTCTCTGTGAAGACCCAGCACCAAAGATAGACAGTTGTACCTGTTCCAGATAAGATGAGCAGATAAAGGGAGACAAATGATGTGTGTGCACAATTCTGGCCAGAGACGGTGCTTTTAAAGCATATAAGAGGTAGAATAGTGTAAAGGGCCAACTTGCAGGTACATCTTTTTTCTTTGTTTGAACAGGACTTCTACTAAGAGCAAAGCCACAGTCAAAGCATTATATATTTGTAATTGTATTGTATTACATGTAATGTAATATTTATACGTTGAAGCAATACAGATATATAAAAACATATGGTTTTGCATGTGTTAAATTAACATTTCCAAATATAGGTGACATTCTGAGTTTGATTTTGAGGATAGAATACAGGAAAGGGCCAATTCTGGCTGCTGCTGCTTGAATTCATTGATACATGTATTGTGCACCTGTGTGTTCTTCATCAATGATACTTGTAATTGTTTCTGTGGTTAGTTGTGGTTGTTCAGTTGTACGCTGCTCAGTGAGCCTGTCTTGGCTTGTGAAAGACAGTTTAATGTTACTGTGAATTCCTTTAACAAGAAGTCCTACATTTAGTATATGAATAGGGATGCACTTAACATCATGCACAAAATTGATTGCAAATCAAATTGTTCACTTTATTTTTGCCAGTAAAAATAAACTAAGAAAACCCCTCATATGCATTTGGATTTAACAGCTGAGTTAACAGTTGGATGACACATTATTGAGCTTCATGTATATTCTCACCTATGTGTTTGCACCGAAACCTTCTCGAAGTTGCTCTTGTATTTCCAAGTCAAAACTATATATATTATATTCGGTAGAACGCGGAAACGAGGCCCAGTTTCACTTGCAGTAGTTTGACTTCAGTAGCTGCTCAGCAAAAACCTATGCAACATCATGGAATAAGTACACTGTAAAGTAAAAAAGGCTGAAGGGACCATTGAATGACCTTACTGAAGTAAAGTGCAGTGGTGTGTATTCAAGAAAAAACTGAGTCCAGATGGGAAATGTCCAAGTACACCAAACCACATAAATATGAAAATGTATGTAAGTCGGAGTGCAATAAGTACTTCCATGGAGTTCTGCTGAATACGGGTATAACAACCTGCTAAGTAGAGGTGGTCATTTTGGTGTATAATCATGCAGAATACCTTAAGAAATGTTGGTCTCTGAGCAAACTCAGTATTAGGGTAAGAACACATATTTATTCATTGGTCGGAACTGGTCTCTAGCCATACAAGTTCTAAAAAAAATGCATGGGCGTTCATTTCAGAACCTCCCCTGCAGTATTGCCCTATTCTACCTCAAAATATGTCACCATTGAAAGATTTTAGAGATACAAATTACAGTTGGGTCAGTGGTGGTTTGCAGTGAAGCAAAGTGGCACTTGAGCCACTTTCCCCCCCAATGATATATTGTTATTTATAAGCCAAGGAAAAACAGAGGGGAAAAAAAAGCAAACAGACCACTAGCCAAAAATCCAAAACCAATACTTACAGGCCCCAATGGTTCACGTCTTTCCCATTTCCAAATTGCAGTTCAGTCCTGCTGCCTCATTTATCTGTGGCATTTGAATTAAAATGAAAGCATTTTTCCTCCCCCAGAAGCAGGTCGGGCGGTGTGGAGGAATGGTCTTTGTGGTAGCGTGTCGTCTCAGAATTGGACAGAGCCATCTGCCCATCTCTCCATGTCCCTCTTCTCAGCCTGTGGTTGTCAGACCTCTCATTTGCTGTAATCTCCCCACGTTCAGTGGCGGTGCCTAGACAAGCTATTTTCAAGGCAGAAGTAGGCTTTCATCAGCAGCAAAGCTTCATTTCAAAGACACTTGAGAGGAGATGAGAGGAGAGGAGAGGAGACGAGAGAAGACAAGAGGAGATGTATGTGATGTTATTGTATGTTGAATATCACTGATGGCTCTGTAGATCTGGGGTGACTGTAATGGAGAGCTGTATGTACAGTATTGTTTCCATGTTTAGTTTCAGATGTGAATAGCACTCATATACAGTGTGTGTGTGTGTTTGCTGCACATAGATACTGTATATTTTCTCATTATCTACCACTTTGCGGGTCCAAGTTTGAATTTGTCACAACTTCAAAGAAAAAACAGGAAAAGTTCTCTATTTGCAGCCTGCAACCACTTAATAATACATGGCATGTTAACATCTGGTCTGATAGCACTCACTAGCAATTTAGGGTGAAATTGTGTTGTTTTTGTGTGTGTGTGTGTGTGTGTGTTTGTTTTGGCCCAAAATAACTGCAGCAGATGAGAGCTGGGACCTGTGGTTGACTCTCCTGATTAGAGCTCAGTCATGACTGGTATCCTGAGATCATAGTTTACTCTATTGCTCTATTTAAAATGCATGTATCTATTAGACTTTCCTTCAGTCATTTACATATGCACTTTTTATGATTAATATTATGTGACGCATACCACGCATGTTCCCCTCCTCAGTCACCTGCTCTCTTTGTCTCTGCACAGCTGGGCAACTGGAGACTGGGGGCCCTGCAGTCGCTCGTGTGGAGGAGGCCAACAGACGAGGACATTGCGCTGCCTGAGGAAGGTCACTTACCAGAGGGAGGAGGTGGCGGCGCACTCCCTCTGTCCTGTCATTTCTCCTGCTCAGGTCCAGCCCTGCCAAACCCAGGCGTGTCCGCCCGAGTGGAGCACGGGATCTTGGTCACAGGTGGGTTTGTGGAAGACTTCGAAAACTGTGAACATAGTATCGCTCAGTCCATCATCACTCACTCATCTTCTACCGCTTTATCCTCAACATGAGGGTCGCGGTGGGTGCTTGTGCCAATCCTAGCTGACATAGCGTGAAAGGCGGGGTACGTCCTGGACATCACAGGGGTTAGGGTTAGGGTTAGGGTTACATATAGAGAGAAACAACCATTCACTCACACGGAACATGCAATCTCCATGCAGAAAGGCCCTTGTTCTGATCATGTCTTTGTTATTATAGTGTATATAATTTACTTCAACACCATAATACAAAGTTGCTGCTATTGATTATGATGTTTGGTTCATAAAATGTCACAAAAAGGGAAATGCAGATTCAAAATGTAATTTTAAACTTGTTTTTTGTCCACAAACCAAACATATAGAGTTAAATGTCATCAAAACAACAGCACGTATTCACAGTGAGGAAGCTGAAATAACTGACTTGTGTTTTTAAGCAGGTTAATGAAGTTGTCAGTCACAAATGCAGCCCTTGAGTTTTGAGCACCACTTAAATGTGTTGACCTTGTACAGTAGACGGTATGGCACAGTTAACAACACTGACTTGGCAACCAAAGACGAGCACAAGAATTTAGGACAAAAATACAGGTTTTAATCGTGGCAACAGTTAATTTGTCCAATCTTTTGTTTTTCTCCATTACATCATTCTACTTCAGTTTCATGTCGTCCATGAGGCTAAAACACAGTCATACACATTTGAGAGGAGACACAGGTACCCTCAAGTTCACTGTGCAAGCTGTCGGATGAGTCAATCAAGCTAAAACAAGCACTCTGCTGCCCTCTGTTGGACATGTAGGGAAAAGTTAATTAATTAATGCCACTTTGAAGGAACATTTTACTCTGGCCTGTACTGTCTGCTTGTGATTGAAAGCAATCTTCTATTTTCATTTAGGTTACATAGATTTTTGTCCTTTTCCCCTCTGTCCTTCTTGTACAAAGTTGTTTAAATTTAAATTCCTGCCATTAAATCTGAATGAACAGTCACACAAAAGTGATCACAAGTTAGAAGTATTGTGTGGTTTGCAATCAGACTCTGATTTCTCAATTTTGCCGCATTAAAACGTGTCATTTTTATCTGTTGGTTGTTAACCAATTATTGTACGTAAGTTTCTGACACATTTCCCCTATGGAATCATACTGTGTCACGTGAACACACGTTGATTTGCTCACATTCCTGTACACTTTATTAACCTTATTAAACTGACATCCCATAGCACATCCTATAGTCTGGACACTCAGCCGTCATCCTTCAGGGACGCTCTCATTGGCCTGGTTTGTATCACAGCAAAGAGTTCATGTGGTGGTCATGCAGACACAAGGCCAGTCGTGTTGAAAAATACCTCCAGGACCTTTCACTGACAAAGGGACAATTGCGTGTCTCTAAGTGGATACGCACAGACGCGTGTCTTATGTCTAATAAATGAACGTGGCGATGCTGCATAAACAGCAGCGACGGCTGAGGTCATCAGTCAGTCCCAGCGGAGCAGTGTGACTCTGTTGTCCGTCCCTCTGTGGTTCATATGGAGTTTACCTCGACAGTGTCTCCTGTTGATGGAGACTTTATAGGGTCGGGGTCACTTTCATTTATGAGATATGGGTTTATTGTATATAATGTTTGGTCGTAATGGGCTGTATTCAAACTGGTGACCTTCTATTTGCTGGTCCACTACGTGGTGGAAATGCACTGACAAATGCACTGACAATGCCAGAGGATTTAACCTTTGTTAATACAGGCTAGTACTTCAACGTGGTCAAAGCTGAAGGCTAAAGCGATCGTTAAGTCCAGTGTCAGGCTGAGTTGACGTGTGCATGACCTTTTAACCTTTGCTTACTGAATCACTAAGCTCCTCGTGGTTTTTTTTTTCTCACTTTTTACTCCACGCCGTATTTCCATCTCCGTCTCCTCTCAGTGCTCCAAGACCTGTGGCCGTGGACTGAGGAAGCGCAGCGTGTTCTGCCGCAGCACCGATCCCGGAGCCAAAGCAGTGGTTGTGCCTGACAGCATGTGCAGACAGCACCACAGACCCAAAGCCCAGGAGACCTGTGTCCTGCAGCGTTGCCCCAAAAATGAAAGGCTACAGTGGATGCCCACTCCCTGGGGAGAGGTAGGAACAGAGACACATGAGACTCAGTGAGCGGGAGCATCAGAAGTCAAATGAGTTTTTTTCCAGTTTAGTCATTTTGAGCAAAGATATTCACCCTAAAGCACACACGATGTGTTAAAAGAAATCGTTTTTTCTGATGCATGTTGTGTTGACAAACTAGGCTGTGTAAGTAGAGGAGGATTATAAATAGTAAGTAAAGAAAAACACACTTTTTCATTCAATAACTATTCATGTATATGCTGTGTGTGTATGTGTATAGTACCTCTGATTAGTTATTGATTGTGAAATGAATTGCAAACTCAATCGATCACTTTAAATTTTAGTTTCTTAAATATTTTCTGGTTTATTTGCTTCTCTTTGACATCTCAGTTTGAGGAAAACAAACTTGACTTTTGGAAATGTCATTGTTTGGAGGTTTGTGGAACAGCAATCAACATGTCTGGACCAAACATGTAATTGACTGAACGAGAAAGTAATTGACAGAATAACTGCTGGTGTTAAAAATGTGTTGGAAATTATCGTATTTTTTGGATGTTTTTCTTGAATCCTGTAAAACGTATCAGTCGAATACCTCTTTGGTTTTGAAATGTCTCTTTGTACCAGACAACCAGTCATTGTAGGAGCTCTGAGGAAGTAGTTTCTTATTTTTTATCTGCTCAATTGTCTACATTATTCTTGGAGGACAGCGCAAAATTAGGTTTTGGCTCTTTTTCTACAACTAAGTGACCTTGTGGTGTCTGCTGCCACACACACAAACACACACACACACACACAAAGGCAGAGAGTTCATTTTGTCAATTCATCCCCCGCTTGCATTCTTTCCTCAGTGCTCCAGGTCCTGTGGCTCAGGCATCCAGAAGAGAGAGCTTCGCTGCGGGGAGAGAGACTCACAGGGAGGGTATGTGCCTTCAGCGGCTCACCGAGACGTCCCCTCACACGTTAATAGATTTGATTGTGTCGTGTATCCCAGCATCCGTATCTCAGTGCTTTCACAATTGGAGTCGTGTTGAGCAGGCAACCTGTCTTCCTCTGCACAGGTATGTGGAGTTCCCGGTACGGAGGTGCAGGAACACGGCCAAACCTTTAGTGGATCTGCAGCAGGGCTGTAACCGGGGTCCATGCGCAGAGCATCCGTGGGTCGTCCCTGGCAGAACAACCTCCAGTGCTGTGGTTTCAGGCTGGTACTCCTCTCCCTGGCAGCAGGTACATTTGTTTTGTGCTTTCATCCAAACAATTGGTTGACATGACAGAGTTTCAGTCTGATGATGTGTAATTGACTCCATCTGAAAGCCTCTCAGTTCCAAGCTTCTGCCCCACATGCTGTGTGGTAATGAACATAATTGTGGGTCTCTAAATCTAAACAATAACAAAAGGCCTAGTTGTACGGTGTCAGAAACCAGTGTGGGATCATGGGAATTGTTGTCTTGTTGTCTCATTTTATTCCACTGAATGTTTGTGCTTTCCAATGAGCGATAACAAATTACAGCAACGTTAAAGAGTGTTGGAAGAAGAAACCTTTCTCGTATCTTGCAACAGTTCTTCCAATCAGCAGCCAGTTCTTCACAAAGAGGCGGTGCCTCGCGAGTAAATGCTTTCTCTCACCAAAGGCATTTATTTGGTGACTTAGGGAGGAAATGACCCAAACCTGATTATCATTTCAAAGTTTCTGTTCCCAGGTATCACATTCTCTATTCTGTTAGGAAACCCTTTGGGGCAGATTGCGTAGTTTATACGTTATTTCATCTAAAATGCAGTAAGTCTTAAGGGCAACCTCATATAGCACACTGTCTCATTCCGCTTGATCTGGCACTTGTGATCCTTGTTCGTTTCCGCCAGGGACAGTGAGAGAGATACATGTATCATGACAGCTCAATGGAGGGCAAATACACGCTGGATGGGATGTTTGTTTTATTCATCACTTCTTTGTCTGTATGGACTTTTTCCTCCACCTGTTCTGCTCCTCTGCTCCTTTTATGACAACTCTCTTCCCTCCATGCCCATCAGTGTTTTTTATCTCCCTGCTCATTTTTGTCTCCACACTCTTTCTCTCCCTCTCATTGTCCCCTTCCTTTTTTGTTTTTGTCTCACCGATTTTCCTCTCTGGCCTCTGTCTCAGTGCTCCGTGTCCTGCGGTGGAGGAGTTCAGACTCGGTCCATCCAATGTCTCCGGCAAGGTCGCCCCGCTGCTGGCTGCCTGCCCCACCAGAGGCCTGTAACCTCCAGGGCATGCAACACACACTTCTGCCCAGCCGCTCCTCCTGCTCCGGCACAACGTCCTGGCTGGATCCCAGCTGCTGGACCCACACTGAAAGGTACATTCCTCAGGGGAAAGAGGGCAAATTCATCAAGTTTAATTTGCCTGCAGTGGGTTGAGCTTTCATTCCGTCTTCTTTCCATTTACCCGAGACAACCGAAATTATACAATGAAGTTTTCATTCATCTAATTTATCCAGAGGGAGGTTAAACATTCCAATTACTTATATGTTTACATTTTGCATCTGTTCTCTCATTTGCATCATTATAAACGTTGGGTGCTCGCTCACCGGGCAGTACTCCTGAGGCTGTGGTCTTTTGGCAGTGGTCCGAGTTCATTTGCTAAATATCTATGGCTCTCTTTACCCTCATTGAACAAAGACAGTAATGCCTTTTGCTTCAATGGAATTTACAATTCCGCATTACTTTCTAACATCTATTTGGCTGAACAGTCAAAAAATAAATGCATTTTTCTGCCCTGTAACCTGCAGATGGACACTGTGTGGACCATTTCAGCTGGTGCCACCTGGTTCCCCAGCACGGCATCTGCAATCACAGGTTCTATGGACAGCAGTGCTGCAAGTCCTGCTCTAATAAGAGGCCATAACGCTCTCATATACTGTACATTGGAATCTGTGGAATTGAAACAACACAACAGAGGTCCATCCATGGCGTGATAACTAATAAGACACAGGACTGTGCCCAACAGCATGTGTTTTCTTCCTGGAGTACTTGACTAATGGATTTTTGAAAAAAAAAACAAAAAAAATTAAGTGACAATCTGTGGACTCCATTTTAAAGATGACAATATGGCTGCTAACGCTCGTCTGCCAAAGCAGTGTCATTAAATCACTGATGACCATTGTCATCGCTTACATCAAAACTGAAGAGACAAATCACAGAGCATATGAAGACGTGTGTGATGTAATACATATCTTATGTATATATATATATATATATATATGTATATGTATATATATATATGTATATGTATATATATATATATATATGTGTATATGTATATATATATATATATATATATATATATATGTATATGTATATGTATATATATATATATATATATATGTATAAGTTTTCAAACCTCTGGAGCTCCAAGCCATCATGAGAAGAGGAAAGGACAATAGTGTTTTCAGCTTGCTTATAGTGTATGTTCTATGTTTAAAGGTGTCTGGTTTTGCACGCCTTTATTTAAGTTATTATGGTTCCTAATATATATAATTTCCAGTTTTGTCTGATGTACGGTGGACCTGTGACATGTTGACTTCTTGTTATGTCCCTGGATATACCATTAGATCGTGTCAGTTGCCCTTGAATCCACATGACATTTTACATTTACGTTGTACGAGGCATCAGTAAGAATTTCTTCTTCACCTTTGCGTGTCCTCTGCTCGTCTTTGTTGCTGCTGCTGAATCGATGACACATTTCTTTTCCCGCCCTGCGCATTCCATTCATTGTGAAACACCCATGTGTGTATGTATGTAAAACGTTTAATTAAGTGGTCACTTTTATTGCTCCTATTTTGATATGGTAATACAACTTGATGAGCTATTTGTCTTCTTTATTCTCACCTGCTAGCCATAGGAACAGAGGCTGTCTGAGGGGCTGGGGAGAGGATGGGACAAAAAGGAATAAATATTCTAATGGTGGTGGATTATGAGACTGGGTCCAATCTGTGACAGAACCACAGAGATTTATCTGTAGTAATGTTTCTAGTTCTTCTTAGTAGCATGTGATGAGAAACCTCCAGATGAATTCACTATTCATTACTTGTCCAGCAGATCAGTCCATTATCATCTTGTTTCTTTAAGCACCATTTTGGTCTCCACCAGTTCCACTAAATAAACATTTACTAACGTGCTGATGCTTAGCTCCTAATCCACTTTGTCTGTTTTTAATGTTTTTCTTTACAGCTTGTTTTTTTTTCAGCTAAAGGTGTTACAACTCCAGGGTTGTAGCTTCTTTTTCTGTGTGTGTGTGTCTGCATGTGAGTGTGAGATAGGTTGCAGGTGTGCATGCGTGATTGAATGACATGTGTCCAGGTGGATCCTGGGAGCTGATTGGTCCTTCACATGAGGTTCCAGAATAAGAGGCCTGATCATCTCAGCTGCAGGAAACTTCCTTCAACCACTCATAGCCAGACTGTGAGCAGACATGTTGTGCTTGTTTTTAATAATCTTTTGTTGTACTTCTTGCTGGTGGTTTTCTTGGGAGTTGGGAAAAGGGATTCTTGTTGCGTTCAGGTTGTTCGCCCCCATCCTTATGAACGATACATCTCAAGAACGTCTGGGAATTTCTTTAAATTTGGTACAAATGTTCATTTAAAGCCATGGGTGGACAGATCCGAATTTGGTTAGACTCCTGATACGCTAACACATGTCAGAGTCACAGTAATTGTTCAGATTTGGGTGGCTCAAGGTGGCCTCACAAAGATTGCTGAACTCTGAAACTCCTTAAAATTTTTATTCTGGAATAAATGTGTCGAAAAATGCACTGGTCAGTGGAGGCTTACAACCGCTGGGAGTATAGTTCAACTTTAGACCGCTGTGACACGAAAACCATTAACCTTAAAGACGCTGAGCTGAGAGGGACCGCAGTTTACTTCACATTACACATGTTTTGCTGGGCATTATTAACAGTTTAAAACTCCCTGTGAACACAATTATTTTTCCACCCAGTTCAAAACTTAGTGGTCTGTGTCTGCTGGCTATGTCAACCCATGACATGAGGTAACTTTTTGCCACCTTGAAACTTTGATAAAGTTGAAGCGTGCTGAGACTTATGCTGCTTTAATAGTATATTTTGTTTTCTGAGGATGATTATCCTTGCCTCTCTCACACTGCGGGGGCTGATATTGCTCTTTAATCAACCCGTCTGCATGAATCACGAAGCCTTGAGTCCCCACATCGTCTTGGCTGCATGCTGTTTACTGGCACGCTGTGAGCCAGACACCACAAGCTGGGGCCCACGCTCATTCACACGAATATGTCGACTCAGCTAACGGACACATAGGACATGTCCAAGGGGCGTCGTGCTTGGTGTGAAGGTGTACGTCCTCTGCGTGTGACATGTGGGTGAGAGCGTTGCTTGTGAAAATAGTGTGGGTGCATGCATGTGCCTTCTTGAATGCATGTTCCTGTCTGCTGGTTGTGTGTGTATTAAATACAGAGAGAGACCGAGAGAGAGAGGGAGAGAGAGGGAGGGTGGTGGCTTGTACAATACATATGAATGATGCCTACTTTTCATTGGGGGCATTCATTTTACTGCCGAGCTGATGTAAGAGTTTCTATTTCTGCAGCATCCTGCTCCCAGTTCCAGACGGGACTGGATTCCTCCAGTCCATATCGGTTCATAACATGTTTTGATTATCTTGGCATGGGGAGCCACGTCAACGCTGAGCAAATGAAGAGATTGAGACACAAACAAAGAGCAGATACTGAGCGATGTCACCCACATGGGTTATCATCACAATACCACCAGCAGGATTGTGTCTGTGTCTGTATTCAGACGATAATCCCTTCATTAAAACGTTGATGTTGGTCAATTCTAGATCGATCGATCGACATTATATTTTTAATTTTGTTTTATGCTCATTTAGACACAGTATAAATTTTAAAATTCCTAATGAATCTCTAAGACACCAGGTCTAATGCAAAATAAGAAAAAGGGCTCATAATGCACAATCAAACCAAAGTTGATGGTCCTGGTCTGTTTCCTCCAAATTAGGCTTGTCTTGTAATACCTCACTTACTCGGGGTGATCGATACAAGTATTTCCTCTCTGTTTTCAGCAAGCTCTTGAGGTCCCTCTTTTTTTTCTTTTTTTTTTTCCAGTTAGCAAAGCGCCATTCGTTGTTGGGCCAGCTGTAAGTCAAAGTACACATTCCTCCAGCAGCCAACTGTCAGACAGCGCGCGCCTCAGACGGTCATTTGTGTGCGCTTGGCATGCACTGAACCTTGATAGGAACCCCTCACAACTGACAGTCAGCTTAATCATAACAGAGTCTCTGTGTGTGTGTGTGTGTGTGTGGTTCCGTTATTGCTCATGTTGTGGGGACCTAAATCTGTTTACAGAGTCACATTATGGGGAACAAAAAGCAAGTCCCCATATCGTAAATGATCACCTTTTAAAGTGAGGACATGTTAGGATGGGGTTAGCGTAAGGTTAAGGTTACAGGGTCAGGATTAGGCCAGTAGTAAAGGTAATGTCCTCTGAAGTCATTGAAACAAGTGCGTGTGTGTGTGTGTGTGTGTGTGTGTGTGTGTGTACTGAGTGATCTCTCTATTTTTTGCCAGGCTTACTTAGAGGGCAAGCCTCAGAACAAGTGAGAGCTGTCATATTTCAGCACCACCTCTCCCGTCAGTCCTATGTATCAGGCAGAGTTCACTGAGGACGTGCCCACATACAAAAAGCTAAAAGCCACACACACACACACACCAGTCCCTTTACTTTTACTTTTCTTTATTTGTGTACTTATTCTCCCCCCCCACACTCTTTTTGTTCTTTCTTTCTCTGTTCCAAAGATGCACACACACACACAGGCACACACACTAATACATACATACAATGAGGCTGCCTGCACAGGGGAGCGCCTGGTATTTGCTGCAGGGCGATTGCAGGTGTCTGCAGTCGGGCTTTAGAGGTGTGCGGCTGTGTGGGAGCCGCAGTGTGGGGCACATTCGTTGCTGCCAGACATCTCCGACATTAAGAGATCTACCCCTTGCAGATCTCAGTGATTAACTGCTCCAAAGACGAGTGACAGCTCTGCGTCAAGCCAGGCCTTTGTGCCTCTGTCATGCTGGATGATTTAAGAGTCGAGTAAAGACCCATGGATATCTCACTTGCGCCCTGCTAAGCCTCTTCGGCTCCCCTGAATCCTTGCCCTGGTCCTTAGCCACAATCCCACTCTGCCTCTCTTTAGCCTTTCTCCTCTATCCATTTCCATAGGTTGTTTTTTTTTACATCATCATCCACTTCACTCCCTTCCTCGCTCTGCTTTCCTCTGAGCACCACAGACATCCTCCCCCCCCCTTGATTTCTCCCGCTCCTTCTCCATCTCTTTCTCTCTCCTTGTATCTCATCACCTTTTGCTTATGCGTTGTCAAGTCTATAAAGTTTGTAATAGCTTTTGGAGCACCCACATCACTTCTAACACCACCTGCTCTGTGTTTTGTCTGGTGTTACCTAGAAATTAGTCAATGCGACTCTTCAAATTCGGTTTAAAAGAAAAGCCTTTAAAACCGAAGGCTTTTCATCACCTGGATGATGATTTTTCATTTCACTGTGTACCTGAAGCAGCACTGTGTCCCTGTGTGTGGATCAAGCACCATAATGTAGTCCACCTTTAACCAGCATTACAGGACATGTCTTGTCTCATCGATGCTGGACGATTTTCTTCCTTTTTGCTGATACAAGACTATGCTGTCTCCTACACACACACACACACACATGCTTTTTTTTTCTGAGCACTCCTGCTCACATCCATTGAGTAAAAAGCTTTTACTTAACATATTTTCTCCTTGAGGCTATGAATATTATTGATCTGTGTGTTTGCTGCAAGTCTCTCTCATCCATCTTCCCTTTGAGCGGCTACTTTCTCATCATTTCCCCCGGAAAAGTATGAACTGATAAGGGTCCTCGGGGCCATGAAGGCACCAGCTGCAGCATTGCCCACCTGCCTGTTAACCCTCTGACCTTGAGTAAACAGCGTCCAAGTAGCTGCAGAGGGCTTGTGCTTTTCCGTGTCTTGCCCTCATCCCTCAATGTTGTATTTGTTTAGTGCCTGTATGTACGTGAATTAATCAATGTAAAGCAGAAAGCTCATCAATTTCAACCCTCCTCCTCCTCCTCCTCTTCCTCCCTGGAGATGCATCGCTTGGACATCCATTTATTCAAATAGTGCCATATACAGTGTACATGTGTGAGGACACACACACACACACACACACACACACACACGGACACCACGACAGTCTTAATTTGAAATGTTCTTCTGCCTGTGCCATAAGCTCCCACGCACGCTGGAAGAACAGGTGAGATGAAACATTTCTAATCAGTTATGAGTCTGACCACTAGGGGGCAATGCTTACCCAGCAATTCTGCAACAGGCCCTCCTTCGCCTTCTACATTTGAAACCACATTTTGAATGCAAATTACAAACAACATAAACAAAGGAGCAGTGGAAGAAAAGAACAAAAAAATCACCATAAATTATACTGTCTTACACCTTTAGATACATGATTTGTGCAAATACTTGACCTTGTTTTCTTGTTCACTCAAGCCCAAACAAAGGCATCGCATGTTCTCTGACCTCCACTGCCCGGTCAAACATTATAACTCTTGTATTGACAGACACAAAGTTAAATTTGACTGGCGTCGGTTCAATATGTTGGTCGTGATTGTTGATGAACTGCGTTTTTGCGTGGCCACGTGGGAATACAGCTGAACAACAGGTCCATTTTTCTTTAGTCTGTGATGCCAGCAGAATCTCTTAGATGATCCTTCATTTTTGCCCCTTGCGGATATGCGATATGGAGACGAATAGGCAAAAACAAGCCAGGCTTGATTTTTGGACCACCGGTGATTTCCTTAGTAAATGAAGTGCTCTCCAAGCATGTCGAGGGCAAAGCTGAATTACAAATAATCACTGGGAAACATCATCAGACTAAAAGAAATGAGGTCAGAACTATTACTGATTAACTACTAGTTTTTGTGCAAGGCAAGCAACAAAAGTGTGAGGGGGGGGGGAGTGAAGTGTTCTTCAATGTGAAAAACAGCAAGGGAGTGTGTTTGTAGGTAATTGGCCAAGGTTACAAACCTCAATAAATCAAAGCCACGCTAGTGTTTCAAACAAGGACACAGCAGTGGTCACACTAGAGCAGATACTTTATTTTCAGACACACAATGTATTTGTCGACATCCTCATGCCTAATGACCGTATTTCCTACATCTGGCTAGCAGCGCTACCTGTTACCTGACCTCCCATTGCATTTCCAGTCACCCTGAGTGGAGCCTCCACATTATACACGTCTGCAATCTTATTGACGCTGTTACGAGAGTAAAAACAAAGGCCTTGTACAAAAGTCCGACTCCACTCCGACTAAGCGCATACATGCAGGAGTAATCATAACGTGAATTGCATTATCCAGGTATGTTAGTCCGACTTTAGTCAGACTAATGTGTTTACATGACGTTAAGAAAACCAAATTATTTTCATAGTACAACTAAAACGGACTTTTAACATGCATGTAAACGCACTGACTGATAAATAGCTCGGGTCTCATCTCCCCAGGTCATTAAAATCGCCTGCAGCTGATGGGCTGAAACAATCTCTCCATCACTGAAAAGCTCCACCCTGACACGTCGTCATGGGTTAATTGTCTAAATCCCTTTCATGGTGCATTAACTGAAGGCGAAGCAAATCGCGTAACTTGGGTTGCTGGATCATTTATGCGAGTAGCTGATAGAGCTACTGTAACTACATCCATAGAATGTCTGAAATCAAGTGACATATACACATATTTTTAAAAAATGATCAGGTAGCACGACTTGGGGCATGTTGGTGGAATCTCAATAGTGGTTGGCCTTGGCGCCACACAATCTCTTTGCTTTTCTAATTCAAGCAACTAAAGTGTAAAGTGTGTTCATTTGCAAATGCAAATTTTGCATTGGATTGGCACAGCTGATGTACTAAATTTCACGTCTTTGCATTGACATCATCATGTGATCGAATCACACAAACATTCAGCGGAATGAATGCACCACGACTATCTTCCTTGGTAAAATGACTGAGTGTGTCTGCCTTAAACTCTGTCTGGTGTCTCTTCCCACCTCAGTCTCACTTTAGTTATTTGGGTTGCAGTGCCTCTTAAAGCCACAGAAATATACCACATTTACAGAAAGCTTAAGGGCTTTACAACATTCCACACAGTGTATGTATATGCAGCAGACACAGAGATGGTGTGAGAGAGAAAATAGTCTGACAGATTTCTGGTGACAATCAGCCTTACAGCTACTTCCTCGATGCCTTTTACCCCCGTGCCTCTGATGCAGTACACACACATGAAAGTGAAGGAGGCATTACATGCAGCCACAATCGTCGAATGGCTTCATTACACACAAAAAACATCTGTAACCTTAAGTATGGGTTTGACCGCGCACCTCAGCTAACTTTCAGCCGTTTGTTTACAGGCAGCTGACACTGGGAAAATATAACAAACATAACAATAAAAAGAACCTGACACGCAAAGAAATCAACATGATAAATAAATCCAATTTTACAAATGATTTCCTTTATTACACTCAGCACCTGTAGCAGCCCGGAGTGTTCTCTAAATATACCCCTTTTGTTCTCTCTGAATTTGTATCAACCTCTATCATTCACATCTGCAATAGACGCAAATCCAAATGAAGCAAATCAATCAAACAGCTCTCCCCCAACTTCTCCCACCCGCTTCCCACCAGCAGGGAAAACAGCTGCCGTCAAAAGTGGAGCTAAAAACAGAAAAGTTTGCCTCCGCTCGGGCCAGGTTTCCTTCGGAGAGCAGGGGGGGGGGGGAGCAAGGAGAGGTGGGCAGGTGTGTCTGGCTGTGCAGGCGAGGTTCAAGTTTCCTAGTTACCTTTGTTACACCTCAGCTAATCATCTAACCCAGTGGTCGGTCTGCCCGGCAACAGACTCCGATTCCTTGTCCCTCCCTCCGCCCTCCCCATGTTGCCTCAATTAGTCAGGAATTAAAGTCCTGCTTCATGGATGGGATTCATGGGGGACGCTACTCCTTAATTACAGCAGTGCTCTACGTGCTGCTGGGGACTGATTGCGAAGCGTAACATCCCCCGGCCCAGCAGCACACCCAACCCTGTTTTGGGGTGTCTGGTATACGGCATTGTTCAAATCAGCAGGCAGATTCAGATGAGTTATTCATCTGATACAAGTGTCGCAATCCCTTTTATATTTTATTCTGCCGCCTACAACGAGTCCAGGGAGAGCGGAGTCCATTTTTAAATGCAAACAAGCATCAGCGGCACAGCTGCGCAATAATTTCCCCCCAGTTTTCAAAGTTTTTCAGAGACGACTTTGGATCAGAGAGACTTTTCTTTCCCCTTCATTTGAGCCAAAAGTCTATGGTGTGCATGGCTAAACTTGGAATTCATTCAGTGTTTGAAGGTCCACTGTGTAAGAACTAGTGACATGTCATGTGCGACGGCAGTTTAAGGGACCCTCTGATCTCGCCTCCCTTTCCCCATGCACGTCTGGAATACTTACAGTTGCCTTCGCATATCACAAATGACTGTATGGCAGTGCAGGATGACAGCCTGACCCTTGTCTTGCATCTGATCATAGCAATTGTTGTCTTGTTGTCTTGTTGTCTTGTGTGTTTGTTTGGCGGCAGAACGTGCAGCAAAACGGCAGTTGTACACAAAATAATAAAAAGAATACAAGAACAAAAGACAACACAGTGGCTGACGGCGAGTGCTGAATATTTCCTTCCTCACTTTTATGTTTCATAGAGGGTTTTGCCTCAGAAGTTACGGCACAGACGCTAAAACACACGATGTGGCTCTCGTATGTTGGCACGTGTGCAAACGTACTTGCCTCCTAAATGTTAAACACACCATATGTACGCGCCATAGATTTCCTTTGAACTCAAGCTATGCTCTATTAATAACTGTATTTCCCCCCTTTACTTTTATATCAAAAGCAGAAGGAAGTTGAGATACTGCTGATATATCACAGGGCTCCATCAGACAGATGTCTGCTTTTATAAGGGACTGGAACAGCGATGGAACAGACTTGAAGTCTTGTAGACCTGCCACAAAATCCACATTCAACAGTTTACAGTCTCACAAGTACTCACTGTGTCACTGTAAATGTTTCTTGTCCTGTTTTAGCTCCTGCCCCGATTTCACCTGTGTTCATCTGACCAATACAGCCTGTGTTCATAAGCATTTCAGCACCATCTCTTAGAGCAGTGTGTCTCAGTCCTGGTCCTCGGGACCCGCTTGTTTTAGATGTTTCCCTGCTCCAACGAACCCGATTCAAATGACTGGGTCGTTATCAGGCTTTTGCAGAGCTTGTTGATGAGCTGACCGTTTGAATCCGGTGTGTCGGAGCAGGGAAACATCTAAAAACATGCCCTAATTAGACGGCTGTTTACTGAACCACATTTGATTCAGAAAGGACCGCTTCCCTATCACCATTCCTGGGAGTGCATTCGATTGTTGCAAGCCTGTATTTTGATGTCGTCTTTTCTTTTGGAAATCATTTGGCTTTTAAATCTGCCACTGAAAAGTTTTGAAATACGTTCAAAACTTGTTTCGCCAACTTTCCAGCTTTATATGTGCTGAATTAAGGAGACGTGTGTGCGATCAGAGAGCGCATCAAACAACATTCGATTAGATAAGATAAACTTTATTGATCCCCTAGAGGGGAAATGTATTTGCTTCCAAACAACATACATACAACAATACAGACAACACAATCGAATATATAGATAAATAAAATCAATTAGAAGCGTGATCTATAGCAATTGGGCATTAAATGTAATTAAAATGTACTGGAGTTGTTAAGTCTGAAGGTCGTGCATCACAATTACATGCATTATGTACTGTATTGAATGCATTTGCCTTTTTATTGCTTCATTTTTGACATCTTTAATGTCCTGTGACCCAAATGTGAGGTTGAGACGACAAATTATTTCCCACTGTATCCTAAAATGGATTCTGGAATAGGTTACATGAATAGTTAAGAATGCATCGGTTTGCCAATAGACAGTAGCACAGTTTTAAATCGTGTTTGATTCACGTGTAAGGGTTTTCAAGCGTCCTCACGCGCTCACAAACAAAAAATCAATTTCAATAGAAAGAATCAAAAGAAAAGTGTTAACCCAGAGTAATGTGGTGAATCCTGGAAAGAGCTTTTCATATGATCTGTGCAGTGGGAAATAAATGCTCACAACATTTATTTATTCCTGGACAAGTGTTAAACTATATATACCTCTCGAGGGTATTGTACCCAGAAAATAAGATGTGGACTTGAACTGGAGTGTCAAAGGGCTTTGTGCTTTGGATGCTTTGATTTGCATTCGCTGTTTTGGAGTGCAGAAAAAAACACACAGCTTATTTCCACAACCCACGTTGCAGTATGGCTTTTTGAAAAAGAAAGGTTGCAATAATTGCCCTTTGTCTGTGCACCTGTGTGATACTCAAAAAAAAACCCCAGAAAATCCTCCTTGAATTTCTATGCAAGGGCTGTGAGAGCCACTTGTAACAGGGGGGGAGCAGCAGCGGTTTGAAGTGGCCACAATATTCTGGAATTAGCACTGATAGCTGAATACTCATGGGAGGCAAGTGGGTACACATCTTATGTTTTTATGTTTCGTTTTTCGAAAAAAAAGTCAGAGGGAGACGAGTTAGTGAGTGGGAGGCATCCATGTGCTGTTAGCACCCAGCTCACATCAATATCATCACCACCGAAAAAACCTTGTTCCTGTTGCCTTTACAGGCGCATGGCAATATTGAGCATCGCATTAGAGAAAGGCTCAGCTCTTGCCTCACAAAAGACGACCTATTTCTCTGACACGGAAGAACCACATCCAGACTGTAGCCACGGCCTGACACTGACAAATGTCACAGGACCACCTGTCACACTGGATTCTGCACTTGTATCAATACTTAGAGAGTTTTCATAAATCAGCCCAGACAAGTTTTCCCAGTCCTCTCCGTGGGGTTCAGATTTACAGTGGTGTCGATTGCATGACAAACGAGGGCCATTGTCACTTTTGAAGAAACCTGGGGAAAGGGGAATATAAAGGTGGACTGATATGAGTTGAAAGGAGACGAGCGATAAGGAGGGAGTGTTAGGGAGGAGTGTTGAGACAGTACCAGATGAATTGGATCATTTTTTTCAGCCTTCTTCAAACCTGCTGACCCCGTACTTACGCGCACATTGACGTGGTTTGATACAAAAATGATGTCGGACTGTTCTTTTTGCATGATGTGTGTAAATATAAATGCTGGGTAAGTGTTGGACAGAGGAAGGAGAGAAAGTTAGGAAAGTATTGATGTGTTGTAGCACAGCAATAGAGCAGAGGCAGAAATAGTGTGTGTATGATGGCACATGTTCTCAAGGGAATTATTGAAGAAGAGACTGAAATGCACCTAACTGTGCATTATGTGAGGAATGTATTTTATGAAGTCCTACAATGGCCATGATATACGGAAACATGTTAAATTGAAATACCGGCTTCACTGAGAACAATGTTAAAGCCTAGTTTAGACACAATTTAAACAATAAAGATCAATTTCATCCCTCTCAACTCTCAAACATAAAACATTCTGAATCTAGAACATTCCAAAACCTCGGTTATGCATATTTTACTTATTATACACAGTATTAAAGATATTGAAATATGCATTAAGTCTGCGAGTTCCCTGAGAGGTTCAATATTTATAGGAATAAAACAGATGGCGAGACAATTATGTGTGTGTATGTGCATGGATACAGTGTAACGCGGAGTATTAGTGCACTGCCTTGTTTTAGTGTTTCAAATTTCTGTGCCAGCCTTAACTATTCAATGTTTTGAGACTGGGACTGCAGTAGCCGTTTAGTTGTCAGCGTTGTACATATTTTACATACAACGTGAAGGAAATGAGATGAGATTTGGGCGAAGAATCCCACCGATGACTTAACCATGTCAGAAAATCTTTAGAATAATTGAAGCAGGCGTCTCCCTCATTCATAAAAAGTACAATTGTAAATGCAATACATTCGCCTCAACATAATTAAATGCACAAGTCATAATTAAGCATTAGCCTCAAAATAAAACGTGTCATGGTTTCCAGAGACAGCAATGCCACTCTCGTTTTCAGCTGTTTCGACACCTACTGTTCCGCTGTTCTGCTGTGATTGTTCGGGGTTTGGCAGTTCATACAAAAATGAGCGGAAGGGAAGCTGCGGGTCTTTTAGCAGCACAAAATTAAAATGTCATTATGTGTCTCTATTCTTAGCCGAGACATGCTGCCGGGATCTCCCACATCTCTGGCTTTGTTCAGAGAAGTGACATGTGGTTTCACAAAAGTTTACAATTCCATCGAAATCCCAGAAGGGCCTCGTTCCACAGCAACCTGGCATCCCTCTCAACAGGCTTCCGATAGTGTGCTTACAGAATATAACACACATGAATGCACGGGCAACTCCGTCTAATAATCTTAAGAGCTGTGAAAAAAGATTACCTCGACAAGATAACGCTGCAGTATCAAGACGTCAGAGATGGGTTTAATAACATGAAAGGGACTTTTTTCTTGAACTCCCGCGATGCTCTGGCGATGGAAAGATTGTGTAAACCCCGTGTTGAAACGGAGAGTTTCTCAATTTCAGCTTTTTGGGTCCATGCGCGCGTCCAACGGTGATTGAGCAAAATGTGTTTTTTTTCCTCATGAAAGGAAAATCATTGGAGGGCACAGAGGCAAACAAACAAATCCTGTTGAATACGAACCCTACAGTATATATGTTTTCATAATGGTTTGTGCAGTTCTCAGAATCAGCACTTAGCATAATTAGTAGAGGCTTTGTAGGTCAGCCACTAATGAAAGTCTTTCTTTAAAATGTCATGCAATCAGTTTCTTTCAAAGGTTATTGGGGGAGCAGGTAGAACTGCTCTCTGCTGCTCTGCCACAAGCTTTTGTTTGTTTCTCCATGGGGTGACACAAATATATGTATTTTCTCTTTTGGTTTAGAGATGACAATATATGGATGTGTTTGATAGTTTGGTGAAACATTTAAAATAGTAAGATAAGAAGTGTTTTTTACTGTTGTACCTGTACAACTTACTATATGATTGTGTGTTTTGTTCATTCTTCTTTTTATGAATGATCTATAAAAGGTTCATTTTCCCTTTGACAGATGGGCGTACGGTAAATTTCATGAACTTTTAACTGTATCTCGGTTTTTAATCGCTGTAATGGAGATCTTAGTGAGCTTGAACATATCAACAGCAGTATGTGCTTACAGATGATGATGTTAGTAGAATGTGTACCACCTATAACATGGTAACATCTGCTAGGACTAATCATAAGGTTCAGATGCACACAAAACTCATGTTGCAGGTATTTCATCATAAACCAGGTTGTTACCAGTTTAGAATGTGTGTGTTCATGCATGTGTGTGTGTGTGTGTGCGCATGTGCATTCCACTTTTGGTGTTGCCTCCAACTCACCTACTCACCTGTTCCTGATCACCACTGATTGCCACTGCCTTTCCCTGCTGTTCAAAAGCCCAATCTGTCTCCTCAGTCTTTGCTAGATTGTTGTTGATCTCACAGCGGTACGACGACAGCTGACTCCTTTTTTTTTTTTCTCCTCGGCTTGTTGCGTGATTATCTTGGATATTGCTCTGACCCTGATTTTCTCTTGTGCCTGGAATCTGCCTCGCTCAAACTCTTGTGACGCAAAGTCCGCCTTCGCCTGCCACCCCTTCTGGAGGCTGGTGCGGTTGCACCCTCGAAGCTCCTCAAGGACAAAGAACCTCCTGCATGTTGCACTTCAGATCTCTATGGACTCAGTCTCACCATGATGCACCCCGGACAACCACTCTCCCTAGAGTCCCTTATTGCCCCAGCTATTACTACTGTCTGAGTATTTGCCTACCATATAACAGCCTTTTTTTTAATTGATCTCATGTGTTTGAGTCAAAAGTGAAGGGAATCAGTTACCAGGACCCTCCTTCATCTCCAAGAGTTGTTTGTGCATTTCACTTAAAAATCAAAATGACAGCTTATAATTTCATCCTCTGGGAGTCATGAATTCATTTGAACAATGTACGACTGAGTAGAAAATCAAAGAATAATGGAGGACAGTAATGCGTTGCTTGTTTTTTTTGCAACTCATCTATCATTTTGTCTTTTTTAAAGCCGCACTCTCGATATATAGCCCGAAAATTGACAGCTTTCTACTGCCATAGGTGTTACTGGCAGCAGTTGTTACCATATAAGTCAGCCAATCCCTTGTCATACCCTGCTTATACTGCAGAGAGCTCTCAAAAGCTGCAAGATTTTGGGGCTATTTTCTCTCTATTACCATTGAAGCAGGCTGTCAGTTTGGACATTGTATTTTCAGCTCGAGTTGAATCCTCCTCATCCCTCCCTCCCATCCCTCCCTCCCTCCCTCTGTCCCCTAGATAGTGTCGTGGATGTAAAAAGCAGCCTGTTGAGCAGCCATCAGTCTGCTGGCATTTGATCAATGCCCAGGTGCCTTTGTGCTGCTAAGCGATAGATAAAAGAGACTGTTATCAGCTCTACAACATCAGCAGCAGATAGCTATGTTGCAGGAGCAAAGCAGGCCTGTGGGGCCGAGGGTGGGGGGGCTGGGGGTTCACACTTCAGCAAAGTATTGAAGAGGAGAATCATGGTGGGATGAATGACTGGGAAGAGGCGGGGGAGGATAGGGAAGCACACTGTAGGTCAGCGCCTTGATACAAGGTTTTACAGCTGTCACCAGCCCTCTGGAGAGGAACACAGGGTGGAGGAGATGAGGGCACAGACAGAAAATTTAAGGGAGTCAAAGATTATTGGGGGGAAAATGGTAAGAGCCAACCTGAACCTGCAGGAGAGGGAACTGGACACTTTCAGGGGAAATGTGCAGTTGACTGTGACTGTGAATCTGCTAAAAAAGATGAAGCAGTGAAAAGCAAACTCAAAATCCAGCATAAAACATGCAATTTAAATCAAATCAAGCACTCACAGCTATTTATCCAGTGACAGTTGATGCATTTGGCAAAGCTAACCCCATACAAAACCCAGATTTGAAGGGTCAGTTAGGAACATTAATGGCATGTTGGTAAGATCTTTTTTTCCCAGAAAGATTGTGTTGACACTTGTCAACACCTTGCTGTGTTTGAAGGAAATAAATATATTTTAATTCTATAAATAACTGAGTAACGCAAAACAGACAATAGTAAGTCAACTCCCAACCTCGTTATCTGCCTGTGTTAGTCTGATTTATTAAATTAACATGTATTTTAAAAGTCCAATCTTATTCAGACTAACACAAAAAATATAGTTTAAAAGCACACACTAGAAACAATTCAGACTGTTTTCCTCTATTATGTTGTAGGTTTCATCCAAATTTCATATCAATTTGACCCATAAAACAGTGTGTTTTCGTGTTTGTGTGACGGTGTGATTTTAAACTTGAATACTATAGTGTTCAAACCCTTTGCCCAGGTGCACCTGCTTGCCTTAACGATCCTTGACAGGTGTCTGGGACTTGATTGGGCGCACCTGTGGCAAAGTGATCTGATTGGACACAGTACCTGAGAGAGAGAGGGAGAGAGAGAGAGAGAGAGGGAGACAGAGAGAGAGGGAGACAGAGAGAGAGAGAGACAGAGAGAGAGAGAGACAGAGAGAGAGAGAGACTGAAGTCAGGCACTGTGAGAAATGAGACGGTCAAGCCTGGACAACTCTCGGTTATGTCACCAATTCCCCTTCTTCTTCTTCTTCTTCTTCTAATAAATTGCGGCATGCAGGCTGTACACTGAGAGGTTCAATGCCACCCTGCACAGTTTGAAATCTTGAATCACATTTCTTTCTGCGCCTTGAAGCCTGGTTTGCTGGTTTAACCCCTGATAAGCCAAAACATCCTAAAAGTCTGGTATATTTAAACATTATGTGAAATAAAATAAAAAAAGATTTCATTTTTCAACCTAGTTTTACAACTAATAGTAGTATTCTGAGAAGTATTTCAATATTGTTCTGTGTAACACTGGAGGAAAT
The DNA here is from genome assembly GCF_958295425.1 of Solea solea. NCBI lineage: Eukaryota > Metazoa > Chordata > Actinopteri > Pleuronectiformes > Soleidae > Solea > Solea solea. The sequence continues at coordinate 18,803,814 of NC_081138.1, read as the reverse complement.
GGAGATGTGAGACGTGATATGTACGTAATTGTGTTATTAAAAATCAGTGCTCTTCCTCTGTCACGGCTAAACTGATGAGATGTTGTAAAGTTGAGGGCTTACAAACCTTACGTCATAAAAACAAAACCATGGATTCACATCTTACACCAGCGGTATCACAAAGACAGTGTCGATACCTTTCCTTAATTGAAGATCATGATTTTTTCAGATGCAATTTTAACCTACTTTAGGCAGCGGCTCCCATTTGACAGTGGGTGTGCAATGTGACTGTTCGGGAGAATGATTCCTCCATTTTCCAGTTCTAAGGAGACAGTCTAAAGAGAGTGATGGTGGAGGGGGGGGGGGGGGGGGGGTGATGAGATGGAGGGTGAGGACAGGAGGGTTGTTCTGTGTGGGTGGGTGTCTCTGTTGATTGGTATGAAGGAGAGTCTGTGTGTTTGGTGTCAGCAGGTACACTCACACCCAAGAAACACTTTCAGTCTTCAAATTCTTCTATTGTCAATTGCCAGGAGAAGCTTTTATTCCTGATTCTGCCTCCCTTCAGGTTTAATGTTTCTCTCATTCCTTTTCTTTCCTTTCTTTCACCTCTTATTGTCCTTGTCTGTTTTTTTTTTTTTTTTTGTTTTTTCACCGTGAATATTAAATGGCCTTGTAATGGTGTGCTCATACTCGTGAGTCTCGCAACTCACGATTGCCTTATTTGTCCCAATTACACAGACAATTAAAGCAAAGTGACCGACATTCACAGTACGCTCACAGACTTAATGAATGAAGACTAAGTGTCGACATAAACTGCGCTCTGACGTCCCACCTCCCTGTTCCCGCAGTTGTAAAGACTCACTGAAGGAGAGCAGTTTGCACCTGAGTGAAGCACTTTGAAAACACGCCACAGATGCTTTTAACAAGCCTGCTTATTTAGACTCTTATTTCAACTGTTTGTGTGTGTGTGTGTGTGTGTGTGTGTGTGTGGTCACATCTTGATCTTAATCAAAATGAAACTTACAAAGCGACTGCATCATTAACTGTGTTGACTTAAATGTCACTGGCTGTAGTTTTTGACCTTTTAATTATGCAGAGAAGACAGACTTTCCTCTTTAAACTCACATTTTGACCCTGGGACCTATACCCATAATAAACTGGCATCTTATTACTATTATGGCATTGCCGTGGTAGGCAGGTGTATTCATTTGTTTCACAAATTTAAAAAAGTTTCACCTTTTCTGGTTAAGAAAACTCCATTAACTCCCACTTACATCTGATGTTTGCCCATAATGGTGATGACGCAATCATCCGAGTTCAAGAGACTCTCCTTGTTGACAAATCGACTTCGACTTTCACTGGCAATGGCAGCAATTTGAAAACTTCTAAAGGTATAAAAGATTCTAATTTCCTGTTCCACGACTTAAGTTCAGTACTATTCCTACGACTGCACTTCTCTGGTTTCCTCCCGCTCTCCAAAAACATGCAGATTTGGGGATTGGGCAAATTGGACACTCTCAATTGATCGTAGGTGTGAGTGTGAGAGTGGATGGTTGTTCGTCTCTATGTGTGGCCATGCGATGGACTAGCAACCTATCCAAGGGGCACCCTGCCTTTTGCCCTATGTCAGCTGGGATTGGCATCAGCGAGCCTCATGTGGTGGATAAAGCGGCAGAAGATGTATTTATTCGCTCATCGCGTACCATCATCAATCGCCTACATTTGATGTTCCCTCTTGAACTTCTCTCCACTGATTTTAACGTGCTGAGTTGCACAAACAGTCATCTAATCTAAATGGTCCATGGATGAGGCATCCACATCCGTCAAAACGGGACCAACCAGAGGACAATTTGGATTCACGCAAGCAAACAAAGACAACGATGAGTCAGGACAACGGTGAACCCGAAAATAGGCAGTGAAAAAGTGAAACACTGAAGCAGCATTATTCTTGTCTTTCGTGTGGGAAAGACAAAACACATTTTTTTGTGTTTGGCATCAAACGTGACTGTTGAGAAAGATGAACTCCAGCTGGCAAGTCAATCGCCTCTTCTTAGCGAGTTAACCTGCACTTCAAAAACCCTTGGTTTCACTTTCAGCATCACATTAAACAACAGTTGATCAGAAGATTCAAATAAAATCAAGTCGCTCCACATGGTTAGGCAGATATAAGGCAGATAGTATTATAGAAAGAAGAGAACTCCAACAGTTGACACTATGAGCACAGGTCCACAAGCCACAGTTCAGCGGAAGATAAGTTTGAACGTTTCAGTCAGAGACTTTGTACAAGCAGCTGTGAAAAAAGGGTTGACCACATAAAAGGTGCAGAATAAAATGGTGAGTAATGGAAGGTACATTTGAAACTTTTCCTTTTGAACACGCACAGTCAAATCATCACTTACTGAGATTAACTCTCAGCTTTGGAACGTTTTGCAAGCGACTGAATGAAATTTGAAAGAAGGTGGCTCAGTCAGATTTATTTTTATGACATTTATCCTTATCCTTGATGGGGCTTCAGCTAAGGATTATTTTCTCAATTGATGTCAGGTAATGTGGAAAAATATTGATTATTATTACATTTACATTTTATTACATTTCAGATGCTTAAACCAGATTTATTGATCATTGCCGCCGTGCAACGACAAACACACCTGCTCAAAGAAGTGGAAATAAGTATGAGATATCGCAGACGATGAAAACAAATCAAGCGTCATCATCACCATGTTTACTTGTTACGACATGCAAATCTCATCTCAGTTTTTCTTATCTCATATCGCTGATGTGCCCTCTACAGCACATTTTTCCTTGAAGCCCCCCTTCCTTGTGTTTTTTTTTTTTTATTTGGGTGACACTGACTTCAGTAGAGTGTCTGATTGTGATGCACAAATATAATTATTTTAACCTCACAAACTCAGAGCAGTCAAAGCTATGGGCCCCCCCCATGTGATCTCTGGGGGCTTGGACCCCAGGTTGGGAACCATGGCTCTAGAGGTTTCCCACATAATATATCAAGAGACTATGTGAACGTGTGTTCAGCTGTTTATCTATAGCTGGGTTTCCATTACCCCTAGAAATGTGCAAAAACCAAAGTTTAACAGGAATAACATGGAAAACCTCTCAAATATCGCTAAAACATTTTTACACTCTAAAAGTTTATCTCAAAAGTGTAATGGAAACACTTTTTTCCCATTTTCCCATCACCGTATGGGGGTCACATGACCAGTTCACTTAAGATGTCAGATGACTTCAGTTCACCCGCTGCCTCAGCGGGAGCGACAATCGAGATCGCCATTCCAAAACCATGGAAACGCAAAATGCTTTCGGTCCATCTTCCTCAAAGTGGAGTCTCACGAGACTAGACTTTACGAGAATTGCGGCTCATACGCAAACCCCGCCCCCCCCCGTCAATGACAACACCTGCATGTAGCGACTGTATGTGAGGGTGAAATATTCTCTAGCCTGAAAACGTGTTTATTTGTGTGAGTATGTTCATTCAGGGTTGATCAGTGGAAAGATAGTTGTGAAGATGTTATTTACATCAGATTCATAGACTGCACTCAGTCATTCATTGTCTACCGCTTTACCCTTCACATGAGGGTCGCGGGGTTTCCCGAGAGCCACTCCCAGCAGTCAAACTCCATAAAGAAAGGCCGTCAGTTGGACCTGATGAATCTGGGTGTTGTTGCAGTAAGCCAACAGTGCTTCATAGATTTCAGAACAATTTTTTCCTCGTCTTTTTTTCTTTGCCATCTTTGACACACATACTTCTGTGTTTATTTTTTCTTGCCCTAAAGAGCGTGCTGCGTGTACACATTTGTAATGCTTGCTAAAGAATATGATCAACATGTGTCTCTGATCAGGGAATATGAAGAGAATGAAAAATAAAGAGAAGAAATAAAATATAACTTCAGGCAGTTTCTTTGGCTGGGTTAGAACCTTTATGATTCTTCTTGGTAGCGGGTTGAAATTAATTTCAAAAAGTAGGGACTTACAGTGATATAATATGATGTTATGCATGCAGTAAATTGTATATTAGATCTGACCCCAGTGTGCAATCCTCAGGTTATTATTCACATAATGCTGCTGCTGAATGATCTCAAACGCTGAGCATTTTTGATTTTCCTTTTTTTTCTCCACTGCCTTAACTTACTCGGCTCCCACAATTTGATACCACGGAACCCCCCCCCCCCAGATGGTCCGTTTCTGTCCAGAGGGCTTGTTTGTTGCTTGTTGTCAGGTTAGAATGATCACTTAGGTGAAGGAAAACAGGGTGAAGAAGTACACGCTGCACAGACAGTGTCGGCTGTGTGTGTGTGTGTGTCTGGGGCGACAGCCGACTCAGACCTCCAATTCTTGCACAAGGAGGCCTGAGGGCTAAGAAAAACAAGTCGGAGGTGATGCGGGGTTGAGGCAGATTTTTTTTTCCGCGTGTATGTGCTCGCCGCCTTGTTTGCAGGCCACACATCAAGCAGCAGATGGGAAGGAACGCCGCGAAGCCCCGGAGATTGACAGGCTCTATCTTGTGTCGACGAGCTCCCATCCACCTCGTGTCCACCATGTGACTCGGCCTGTCACACCACTTTGTCACAGTGGGGGAGAGGTTGTAACACACATCCATGCACGAGGACACACGCACACACACACCATCCACTTAAACTTTTAGATCAAGGTGCGAAAGAGGGGGAGGAAGACACAGAGAAGGCAGATAAAGGCAGTCGGGGGGGGGAGAGAAATGTGTTTCTTATTCGCTGGGGAGAAAAATGACGTACTGGTTGAGGATCTGAGAGCAATTTAGAAGAAAGAGCAACCTAAAAAAAATAAAAAAATAAGCTGCTGCTGCATACTGACTTAAAAGGATTCTTAATTTATGGTTCTGATTTCATAGCGAACGTACAAGCATCATCATACGCCAGTGAGCCGTGCCTTTTCGCCTCCGCCTGTGTTTCTGCACTCTTGCCAAAAGTATTTCACGATTGCAGTGGGAGAGGATCGCTGTGCGTGTACATCTTAATGCTTCTGACAGCACGGCGTTCTCGTCCAAAAGTCAAGTGTTAACAAAGCACCTTTTGTTGTGGAATCGCTCAGTTTTAATGCCAGATAAATGCGGCGCAACTCCGAGGAGCCGCTGATTTTGAAAAAAGGCTCGGTTTGTTGACTGTGTGGCATGCTAAAGGGCAGCGAACTTAAAGTCTTCACTTTAGATGGGTTAGGGTCATTTTGTAGCAATGCTGGAATCGTATAAATTGCCGAAAGCGGCAGAGTAAACAAATGTCAAGTTTAATGATTTAAAATGGAGAAAAACACTCGTGTAGGCCAAACAGACTGGCTGCTTGAGGTTGAAAGTCGGCCGTAATATACACATAAAACTGAACTGAATTTGCAGGGTTTGATGTTGGAAGGTGGTGCAAAAAAAAAAAATTAAAATTTCACTCGTGTAAGAGAAGAAGAAGAAGAACTCAGTGGAGGCGCAGTAATGTGATGCATTAAAGAAAATTACACGGGGAGAAAATATGAGGAACACCTCTCATTGCAATTTATCGCAGGTTGGAGAACCTCTTTGTTTGACAGCTTAAACATTATTCTCTTAAAGCAGAAACCACGGGCTATTCCTTCAGTCAAGTAGCTTTTTTATTGTAGTTGGCACCTTTTTAGTGGTGTAATGATTCAGTGATTTAAATCAATACTGTCAGTTTCAATCCTGATGCAGTTGAATTGATTTTAAACTGCCTGAATCTAAGCAGAGTGCAGACGGGAGCACAACTGTGTGCAAACGCGTTTCTGTTTATTTTTATTTGAAACAGAGTGGATCGTTTCTACCTGTTGCCGTGAGTGAAAATCAACGCGTGACCCTTTCACGCGTTAACACGTGTGCCGCATTAATATATACAGAGTAAAAGATGTGCAAAACATCTCTGTCTGCAGGGTGACACATGGTAATTATATAGAATAATTATAATTATAATATAGTGGTTAGACCTAAATGAAAACAAAGACAGAGCCACTGATGACAGATAGAGCATACGGAGGGGGATGGTGATGAAAGCAGACTGGAGAATTCTAAGAAATATTGGAGGAACGTATATGTGAGAGGTGTTGACTCCACTTGACAACAACAATTCTGTTTCTGAAGCCCTTGACCCAATCATCAACGGTGACATGCTGTTTGCTGAAGGTGAATTTTGCATCTTCATGTTGGAAATCTGCAAAAAAAAGAAAAAAAAAAAGTAATAAAATCAAATCATATGTGACCGTTTCCCACTTGCAAGTCTTCAGGCTTCTACTGCTTTTTGATTTTGATAAACACTGGAGCAAGGCCAAGCGAGCGCATCATCACAAACTGCAGCGCCTCCATGCCCTCACTACATTTTCTCCCAGACTCACGTTGTCTCTGTGGTCCTGCACATCTTGAAACAGCAAGACATCCCTACAAATTCAATTTTATTGAATTCTATGTTAGACAGTATGATTCAATGACAATATCATATTATGAAACTAACAAAATGATTGAAAATCATTTGGTTATTCATTAAGTTCTGCTGAGTTAAAATCTTTTTTTTTGTTTTTCACATCCAGTGCAAGGCTGTATTAAAGCACATTTAGATGATTTTGATGACGGACAACCGATCACATATGACATTACAGGAACCACAAGGACTTTACATGGGCCAAGATAAACATGATGATGAGTGATCTTTATTCTGCACCATTAGCTCTTCATTTTTGACACTTTTGCTGCATATAATGGAGTGGAGCAGCGTTGAGGAAAGCAATCTGCCAAGTTGATTTTGAAATAAGAGTAAGGAACACAAGACACAAATATTTCAGAATATGTGCACAATAAGCCTCTGCAACTCCTGACTCCTTCAAGCTGAAAAAAAAAAAAATCATATACGAAAACCAACATAAACCCTTAGAACACAGAGCATTTCAGCTGCTTTTTCCATAACTATGTTAAAACGTACAGTAGATAGAGAGGCTATCAGAAAACACACACTGCCAGGACGTCCATATAAGGAGTTGTGTGTTATTCCCACGGGCGCACCTGTGGCATGCTGTGTGAGCACTAAGGGTTAAAACCAGTTAAGCATGTAATAATGTTGTGTGTATTTTAAATTCCAATTAATGGGAAATGCCATGTATTTTTATGGGTTAAAAAAAAAAACCCTTAACACTACAGGTGAAAAACAGGAATCCCAATTTTTCTACAGCACTGCAACATTTTTATACTGAAAGTCTCTCAACAGGCTACGAGCGTCCCCGTCAGTTTCAATGAGTCTCTGTTTGCTTATTCTTTCAGGAATGATGATGTTAGATCCTCACTTTGATCCACCAAGAAGAGTTTGGGCAGATTATAAAATGGCTGCACAAGATGAAGGGATTACCTCTGTCTTGTGTTGTGAATTATCTTTCATTTAACCCTGATGAGCCACAACATCCCATCAACACAGCACTCTTGCCTTTGCAGCAAGAGGACAAGGGTTTGAGCCCCAGTTGGAACAAGGGCCTTTCTGTATGGAGTATGCATGTTCTCCTTGTGTGTGTGTGTGTGGGTTTCCCCTGGGTTCTCTAGTCCAAAGGAACAGGACATGGGCTGCAGTTTATAATAATAATCATTTTTTAAAATCCTTTTCTGATTGGAAAATGATATGAGGTCACACAACAATGTTTAGAAGATGTAGAGAGAATAGAAGGTGCAAAGAATATCTGACTGCACTTACACCTATCGTAATCTGTCATTGTTAGATATACTTCTCTGTGTTGTGTTTGTTTCATTTCAGGCACTGGAGATAACAGACTTATTTATTTCCATGTCGATCCTACACTTCATGCACATCTCTGCCAGGAATCTTCTTAATTAAAAGTACAAAGACCTTTAGTGATTATTTTTTCCATCTCGAAGGGATGAGAGGGATGAAATCAGATCTTCACCATGATGAATTAAAGATGTGTATCTACAAGCGCACGTGTTTGACTGTTTTAATCCACAAGGTAAAGAGAATCTTCAGGTACGGAGATATATCTGAGTTTTTTTTTTATACATTTTGTGATATTTTTCCCTTTGGTTGCAGGCACAGACACACACATGCACAGTGCAATGGCACACAAGGTAATATGGCTCCTTGCTTCTGTGAATCGTGACTGTAGAAAGCCCTTACAGCTGTTACACCACAGACCAGAGGTGGTTCAAGTCATGATTATGTTCACCTCCTTGCTCCTGTGAATAAAGACAGGGTTTGGGGTTGAAAGTACTATCCTGTCTGCCGTGTCTCACAAGTCAGACATTATTAGGGCGATTTCTTTTTCTTATCAAAGTAATTATAATCGCACATCTGACAGACATGTGATTGAGCGCTATGACCATTTAACTAATGATAATCTGAATATAGCAAAACCAGAGGGTGTCAGCTTAATCTTTCTTTTTTTTTCTCCTGTAATCAGACAGCTTTAAAACGTATTTCATCCATAGAAAACACGTTGATTTGTTTACATGCCATGTTCTATTTGTTTTCTATTCAGTCTTAAGACTTTATCTCTGTCATTTCCGTGTTTCACATGTTCATTTTTGTAGTTTGCCTGGTTAAATTTATAAAAAAAATAACCAAATCTGGTAAATATATTTTAATTATATACAGATTAACATGTTAATAAATTGAACACATAAGACTGAAGGCAAGAGGACTAGTTTGTCTTCATCCTTATTCTTCACTACTTAAATGTGTAATTAAGACAGATTTAGGCTCTGGTGGGAATACTTTTTCCAGTCCCATCTTGTAACTGATTCTATCTGTTACCAGAAAATCCCTTCAAGACAAGCTAAGGGAGAGTTGGTACATCACTAAATTGAATTTCACTTCACGCCATTACAGCTAAATAAACCCGAGGAGATGATTCACTGATGATGATGCTCCCCTGGAGGTGTTTCAGAAATATCTGCCCTGGATACAATTTTTTTTAATTTTTTTTATATCTTCTCACTTGAGTGAAATAAAGGAAGAGGAGGAGGTTTTAGTTAAAACAGTGCCTTGCAGAATTTGACAGTTTCTGTATAGAAATGTTAATAATAAGGGGCCCTACTATGCTTTTTCTTACCTCAAAAGGGTGATGTTGTTAACATATGTAAAAGTGATCCCTGTGTGATAAAAGACAGCCTCTTTCCATCGGCTTTCAAGTCATAATGTCTAATAATGTTTCTTTTCCAAACGCACACACACAGCAAGAACATTCTGACATCTTCTAAACAAACAAAAATGGGTTCTCCACTTTAGTTGGCATGCTGGGACATTCCCCACACAACCATCAGGGGCATGTGGAGTTCCCGTAAAGGACTTTTTTTCCCTAGAAACTGTCAATCATACAATTCTACTTTGGTGGATTTGCAGAATGAAATATGGAGTTGTTCCTATCAGTGAAAGGCTACAGAGGGCCCAGAGAGCTTAATTAGAAATAGAGGTAATTCACAACCAATGCAGCACTCTTAACGACTCAATCCAAATTTGTAAAAAATAAATAGATCGTCAGAAACCAACCTCTGATACTAATAAAAAATGCTTAATCAGGCCATGGTAAGTTGGTCAACCATTTATTACTTTCATGAGAATCAGTTCTTCTTTATTGCTCCAAAACAGCAACTGTGCTGTAGCTACTGGCAATGGCAAGGGATGACTTAGACCAGCAAATAACTGATTTTTATTGTTGTAGCAAAATTATAAGCAAGGATGGCATTTTCTCATACTGGAAAGTCCCTCAAGTAAAATGGCCTCTTGTCCTGTGAGCAGTATTCTGTTGTTTTGTGTTACTGTGAAAATAAGGCATGTATTAATGAAACTGTTGGCTGTACGTGAATGGATTTTCAAAGGAATTGCTGTTTCACATTTGACACTGTTTGCACTTTAAAAGGTCTCACCTATTTAAAGAAAGAAGTTGAGACTTACTTAATGTGTTCTTTGTTGTCAACTTTGTCTGTGAGTGTTCTCTAAAGGCTTTAACCTGAGCCTGTCTATAGAACAATGGTCACAATCAACACCCCCACTGAAGGAATAGTAGCATATACAATATTACTGGATCATATCTAATGAATAATGATCGGGCAGGTGAATTCCCCAGAGATTAAGGCTAACAGCATTCCGCCACGCAGCTCATCAGAAATAATGATATTAATGGGCAGGTTGGTAGATGCAACAATTTCAGCAGAGTAAATTCTTAAATCAATATTCTTTCATTACACGTTCACAGCCCCTAATATCGGTGCTCAGATGAACTTGTTTATGTATGCGTGCAGACACGTTTGTGTGTGTGCGCGCACGCTAATGAGCACATGTATCTAAAACATGCACAGAGCAGTCACATCTCCCAGTTATCATCGTTTCTATCCCTGCACCTCATCGACTGCATGTCCATCTGTCACACTAAAAGGAGGGCATGACGTGAGGCCATTTTCATTTTTTTTTTTTGTTCCGACTTCTCCCTGCAGCCACCACCCCACTCTATGTATTCCTCCAGGATACTTCGCCTTCCCACAAGCACATATCATCTGCAATAGTGGGTATCAATTTGCATCGTGGTAACACTGTCAGGCTAATACAGGCCCAGCTTGTGTGACTTTAGCAATAGCTTGTCCTTTTAACAATTACACATAAGGAGATGAACACTAGAAATGAGAGTCACCATGGGTCCCTTTCAGTCGAGCATGAGTAACCATATTGTCCCCAACATCTTTGATAACCTTGGATTTTGGTGTGTAAAAATGTACGCTTGCTGTGTTTTCGTTGGCACTCAAGCCAACCAAGGTGATGGTGGGCCACACACACACACACCTCTTGGCAATAATGATAATAATAATAATAATAATAATGTTAATAGTTATAATAATAATAATAATAATAATACATCACCAAAGAGCCTGAGACATCATTTTAGCATGATTTAAACCATGACCAACAGGGGACCTGAAAAATATCCACTGTTGTTATGGAGGTCCCCTGTTGGTGATGTGTAGCGATGCCAAGGTCAACTGTTAGGCTGGATAGGTTGACAAGTACACACACACACACACTGCCAATGCTGAGTCATGATTGCCATTTACCAAGCAAAACCTACATTGTCCCATTCTTCCAACAGCTCAGTCCGCTGGGGCTGTAAATGGCCAGTCCTTGGATCTTAATGTGGCAGCATAGTGTAGCCATAAAAAGCAGGCATGTTTGTAATGTTTGTGTGGCCTGGGTATTAAATGCTACCTGCTCCTTTTAAGCCTGTCCGGCCATGCAGATTGCCTCTACTCACAGGCAGTTGGTATAACTGGATTAGTCCTCATCTGCTGCAGCAAGCATGGTTGAGTCTGTAATAAGGTCTTGATAGGGGGCATTGACTTCATGGCCTCTGCAGCCTAATATACCAACAGTCCATGAGAGAGGCCAGACATGTCACACGTCACTTCACATATGAGACATTCATTTGTAGAAAGGAACTTCTAGACCCGAGAACTGACTCTTCTGCTCTTGCATTTATATGAGAATGCAAAATGTCTACAAAAGTCACTCAGGAAACGATCTCGATCATCGCCCATCAGCTCCCAAGTAAAATTACTGGATAATATCCAAGTGAGCCAATCCAAGGGTGACTGTCTTGCCTCTTTGTGCCACCCCTAGCCTTGACCCTCTGGAGATTCATGATACATGATAACATGTATGAGCAAGACAATCCCCCATTGCATTTATGTAAATGGTGAATGTCTGGAACCCATTGGTTGCAGTTCATGCCTTAAAATGTAGAAACTTAAAGGGGACATATTATGCAAAATCAACTTTTTAATCATTTTAATACTTATATTTGGGACTCTGGAGGCCCTACCAGTCGCCAAAGTGTGGAAAAAGAATACTCAGTCCTTTTTTTCGTGGTCCCCCTTAGTGTAAGTATAGGCGATAAAACACGCAATGTTGAATTCCCTGCGCATTATGACGGCAGCATGCGCATTTCACCGCGAATGTTGCCACCCCACCAGTAACTTTACTTCGAGAGCTCCACCTTAGCTCCACCTTGTCCCTATAAAATGCGTGAGTGCAGGTGAGGGAGGATGAGCGGTATTATGTCAACGTGGAGGGACAAGTGTGCAAACATGAGGAGAACATGCAAACCCCACACAGAAAGGCCCTCGGTCAAACCAGGAATTCAAATCGGCAACCCTCATGCTGTGAGGCAACAGTGCTAGCCAGTGTTTTTTCTAATCTAAAAAGGTTACAAGATGAAGTAAATAAAAAATATTGCTTAAGGAGCTTTTACAAGATGAGTCATGCCTGAGTTATGCTGGTTAGTTGCCAGGGATTTGGAAAATATTTTGAGCATACTCTCACAGGATAAGATGACGCTTTTGGTGCCTTTCTACTTCCAACAGAGTGGATACTTTCAACATGTATAAATGCAAACAGGCCTTCGCTTGTTTCAGAGTGCAAGTCCATCATGTGGCATTCACTTTTGCCACTGTTGCATCACCGAGCAATGGGATGCCACTGTGGAGGAGGTTGGCTACTTGGAAAAGCTTTGCTGTGGTGCTTGACAGCCCACTGGTATCATTCAGAGTGTGTTTTTATGACCATATGCAGTAAACAGCAAGGCAATCTCTATGGGCCCTATTTAGACGATCCAAAGTGCAACGGTCTAAAGTGTGTGGCGGAAGTACATTAGGGCGTGTCCAACTCCAGTTTTGGGTTGACCGTCAATTAAGCCGACCACTAGCCGAGTTCACTAGTAAGAGTCCTGTGAAGGATGTGCCTCTTTCTTTCTGTGTGCTTTTAACTCACAGGAGGGGTTTACAGTCCGAGCAGCCAGCACACCCCATACTGATGAGTATGTGGTCCTTGGCCAGTGGACCCACTGCCTCCACTGTTTACGGATCCTCTGTCCCATCAACAACTCCATTAGACAGCACATAAAAGGGATAAAGAAATGCACTAACTTTCAAAATGCATTAAACGGATGAGGAAGAGGAGGAGCGCCGAAGCATGTTCCCGTGTGTGACACAAGCACAGCGTATGTGGATCGTGAAACCCACCGATGTTGGTGCATCCAATGTGCTGCTTAAATACACATGAAAAAACACTTGTTGGTCAATGGCAGCTTTCTGCCGCCCCGCTGCGCTTGACCACACCTCATTATAAGATGAACACACCCATGGGCGCACTGATGAGCGCAAGTGCAATTTGCTACCTACGCGACATGGGGCATGAAATGACAACTGCGCCAGTTGGAAACTAGCAATGACACCACTTGAATCAGTTATAATTAACTGAATTAGCGTGACAAACTAAATGAACTTAGGATCAAAACAGGCTGTTGATTAGCAGCACTTGACTCCTGTGTAACTCTAACTGTAATTATTAATGATTATCAAGCTGAGAAAATCCAGTTTTCTGAAACCCCCCTTCCCTTTAGAAGGCACTAGGTTACCCTGTTAACATGGTTGTTTTTTTTTTTTTGGGTGAAAAAAACCCCAAACTATTTGGACTTGATTTGACAAGTTTCAGGCTACAATGTAGGTACACCACTATACTCTTTACTGCATGACAAATACAATATTAAAGCCCACATAGACCGGAAGCTCCAATTAACGCTGTGTTTGTGTGTGTATCTGCGTCATTACCTCGTTTATGAAACCCTAAAGTTTCAGAACAAACAGTTCAGCCACTGCTGAGAAAATAGTGTTGTATTGTTTTCCTGGGCTCTGCGAAGCGGATCGGCACTTCCTTAATTTGATGTCGTCATCAGAAATCCTCACCGCTCCTCTCACCACCGTAGCGCCTCCCGGTGCAGGCACTAGTCCGGGCACATCCGGTTGCGTACATTCAACCGCAGAAGAAGAAGAACGACTCTCGTTGTAGCTGCTGAGATGCAGCGCATCCACCGTGCCAGAGGGGGAGCTGTGTATCTGAGAGCTGGACTATCTATTACGTTACTTCCAGGTACCTGGCCAATCACAGGACAGTGGGAAAGCTCTCGTTGGCTGGCCAATCACAACACAGTCCACATTCTGGGGGTGTGGTTTTGGTCTGAAACAGCGCGGCTGACGAGAGCGTCAGTGAGGAGATATTTTGATCGGCTCGTTTGCAGCGATTAGGAGGTTTTTAACCATGAAAACAAGTTAATATATGTAAGTAGACCTCCATAACTAACATATATGTGTGATACAAGCATTCTATGTCGCCTTTAACAAAGGCACAGGAAATGGGATAATGTTGGCGTGGACTTATTTTAAATGCTGAAAAAACAGATACTATGAAGCACTTGTGCAATATAGGAGAAAATTAGTTAGAGAGAAAAAAATTGCTGCCCTGTTTTCAGAGTCTGCACCAGCCAGATATCTGATAAGCACCCACTGTAGCGCAGCTGCCTCCACTGCCATCTCCACACACTAAAGGGAGAACACAGCACACAGTGTTTATCATCACGCTGCCATCATTAGGAATTACACAGATTAGCCTTGACATTCTTGCAGATGAGAGAGGTAACAAAGGGAGCAGGCTATTAGCATTAGCAAAAGAGTTTAGAGTGGTCCTTTCATCCAGGTTTTTCACTCTACTCTTGTGAAAACCACACACATAATGCACGTCTGACTCACCTGTGAACACATGTGTGTATATTAACAGCGTATTATTTTGTCTGTTTATATGAACAGTCTACCATTGGCAATACATTAGGACATGAGTTGCAGCATCGTTCAATTCTAATCATGTGCTACAAAGTACTAACACGTGGTCTTATTTAGTGGACAACCTGGGCTAAACGAGAAACCGCTTAAGAGTGTCATCTCCTGTTTATGCGCCTGCAGACGTATACATATAGTGTCCATGTGGGTGCACATGTGCTTCAATTGTGTTCTGAATGATATGCAAGCACCATTGTCTCCTGTTACTTTGCATTGATCATTTCAACTTCATCCTTTGTGTACGCAGCTGCATCATTTGCTGAAAACGAGGACAGCACGCGTCAAATCCCTCGCTACTTTCACACAGCTGTAAGAGAGGACAAGGAGTATGAGTCAAAATCCTCAGTCTTTTTCTAATTTTCAGGGATAATATGGGCTTTCAAAGCCTTAATTTAAAGAAATCCATTATTAAGGCTTCTTCTTAGCCTTTGAAGATGTCTTCTGCGGCTCTACTGTGATCCGTATTGTTGCTGAATAAAACTGATATAAAATATACAATATACAATGAGATGACAAGTGTCCAGATACACATCAAGCCAGCGAGATAAGGCATTCCCTTGGGAAACATCGAATACGAGAGCCTGGGACAGACAACCGCTTTACATCATAGCTAAATGGTAGTTGGTTGAAATATGATAAGCACGAGATCTATTGCTCAGAATGATGCTTCTGCACTGTTTGGAACAGAGCTCAAATAATCAAACTCTGAATATTATGTCAAGGGGGAGGTAAAAATAATGCTACCTCTTGATGTTGGTCCCAGAACATGCCAAAAAGACATCCAAAAAGAAAGGGTTTCATCCTCTTTCGTAAAAGGAGCAAACAATAGAGTTTAACTTTCTATTTTTGTATGGCACTTCTGGTATTTGAGAACACTCAAAAACGTCTATAAGAAATCCACATCCCTGTAGTATTATGGAGTGGGACGACAACATGAATAAATGGCGTCACATAACATATGTGGATATTTTTTTTATTATTTTCCGATGTCGCTCTGTGTGGAACAGTTGAATGAATGAATGAATTAAATAAAATAATGAATAAAATTAAGCCAAGTCAACACAGTTTTAATTAATCTATATGAACGGACACTAACTCAGACCACTTAATCATAATTAGCTGTGGTTTTATATTGCCTTAACATTTTTACCAATATTTCATAGTCCAGCCACTTCTCTTGCGTCTTCAGTAGGTTTATTTTCAACAAAGTCAAACGAGCAGACATACAATTTAAGGCTTTCAGCCCTAAGCGAAGCGTTTCCTTGTCTGTATGGTGCGTCACATCCTCGTTCCCGACTTGATTGTGGCCAATGATCAAACCATTCACGTTCCATTAACTAACTGTTATAGCAACCCCTAACTGACCGGGAATGTCAAACTGGAAGTCGTGCACAAAAATAATGGCGAAAGTGTACTTTCTTGTTTCTGCTGAAAATAATGTCTATAGGTCAAGAAACACCGCTAACTAAAACTGTTCCTTTAAAGAGCTGTGATATAGACATGCAGGTCACCTGCATCAAAGAAACTAAATCTCCACACAGATAAATATAGAAAGGTGAGAGATAAGGACGATAAATGGGCAGTGTTATAGAAAAAAAAAAGATGGAAGATTGGGCAGGCATCAGAACAGAGGAGCATTTTTTTTTATTGGATGATACAATTCATCTGCTGCATATCACAATCTAGATCTTTCTAAAACGAGATTACCATCTTAACATCTTCCTCTCTTTGTTTCATCTTTCTCCTTTTGTCTCTCCGTTTGCTGAAAGAATCACCACCACCTCACTGCTGGTCAGCTGCCATCAGTCTGGAGGCAAAGTACAAAGGTATTGACTTTTCCTTGTCAACCTCTACAGACACATTCAGGCTTATTATTATTGTTCAACTTCTATATATCTCGACCCATAGTCCAGTGACTTTTGGCTCTATTGATTAACCATTAAAAGGCTGGCTAGCCTTTGACTCGGTGTCCTGTTGCATACAAAGAGACAAAACACACACACAGCAATGTTGATGGTGAAAGCAATTTCCACCCAACTGCAATCGCTGTGCCACTTGACCTTTCAACAGGATGGTGGTTCTGCTCTCTATGCGGTGAAGGAGCTCTCATTGAGCATCTTCTGCTGCCTGGGAGCACCTGTAGTGTCGACAGTGGCAGTATTGTATTTAGCCCCATTTGAGTACATATATATATATATATATATACATAGATATGCACAGCCTTTCTCCCCGTGTGTGCGTGGGTTTTATCCGGGTTCTCCAGTTTCCTCCCACAGTTCAAAAACATGCAGATTTGGGGATTAGGTAAATTGGACACTAAATCAGGGATGTCAAACTCATTTTTCAGGGGCCACATACAGCACAATTTCATAACAGTGCACAAAAAAGGCACAAATCATTTAACCACAGGCATCTTGAGCTGAAAAATTTAGTATTTCACATTATAACTATATATCTATACCTGTATGTAACAGAGTACAATATACTTGGTTAAATGATGGCAAAAGTGGCTCAACAGCGCCTCTTACTGGCATAGGGGTAGTATATGCAAGCTGCCTCAGCGTACACCCAGAGCTATGAGGAATGTACTGTGGTAAGTTGTGTTTCAGGCATGGTCCTGGATAAGCAATAACTTTGTGTTTTTATATTATTAATAGTTTGTTATTTACCGTGGTATGTATTTTAAATAACTTTGCTGACTGTTATGAGCCTAGTCAATGATCTGTCTTGTCGGTATATGACATTTTACAAATGAAAATGTGCATTGTTGGTGTTACGCTAGCGTAATTATGTGCACCTGTCCCATGTGTTATCCAGGCTTATCTCGAGACCAATGCTGTTTCCCAGTCATCATTCCACTGTGATGCTGTGTTGCAGGTAATACATCTGAACCCCTTGTGTCAGTTTTATATGTTTTATTTGTTAGCATGTGTGTACTACTGTTTTTGCCTGCTAACTTAATTAGCACGCAGTCTAGCGCCGCAGATTGCTATTTTTAGCAACATTCAGTGTTGCGTTCAGGTTCACCTTGTAAAACCCTGTTAGTGTGATCTTCAGTTTAATTTTTGTTTAATTACTATAAAATGGATTACTGAGAGCGATTTCCACTCACAAAGATGTATTGTGTGAATGTAAATGTGAAAGTAACATTATTTAAAGCACTGTAATGTATCAGGATGAATAATAGATAATAATATACACTATAGGATCACACAGAGTTATACTTATTTATTTGTAAATTATTTTGTTATATACTGTATGTGTGTGTATACATATATGTATATATATATATACATGTGTGTGTGTATATATATACACGTGTGTGTGTGTATATATATATAAATATATATATATATATATACACACACATAGCAGTACATTTAAAAATGATTATGACAATTGTTTTAGTGAAAATGCACAAAAGATAGGAAGAAAAGAAAAAACAAAGAAAATCACATGAATTGTGATACAAACTAACATACAGGAATTTGATATAACTCTACAAATCAATAAAGGAAAAGGATGCCATATACATTTATGTAGAGTCATATTTATCTGTCCTAAGTCATATAAGTGATAAACCAAACTGCAGTTTAGAAGTTATGACAACACCTTAATGTCACCAATAAAAACTTCATTTCTGCTGTCTGGAAACACGGCACTCACTCTTTTTATGCTGCATAAAAATTGATATTATATGTTACATAGGTTAGAAAAGCCGAAAGCATGGAAAATGAATAACTTGGATTGTGATTGAAGAAGTCCGACAATGCTCCACAGTAGATAAGTTCTTGTGTTAACATGGGAGAAAATGTAGTTCTGCATGGGTCGACAAAGACCTCACAGCTTTGTTGGTCCAGCCACATCAGCTGGATGATCATTTTGTGCAGAGCCTGTGACTGAGAGGGCCTTGGGGGTATTAGACAAG
This sequence comes from Solea solea, assembly GCF_958295425.1. Lineage (NCBI taxonomy): Eukaryota > Metazoa > Chordata > Actinopteri > Pleuronectiformes > Soleidae > Solea > Solea solea. The sequence continues at coordinate 18,785,215 of NC_081138.1, read as the reverse complement.
CCACCACATTATATCTATTCCCTTATAGCTCCTCCTCTCCTGCCTGCAACTTGTCATATATGGAAATTTGCCCGTCAATATCATCATGCCATAGCATATACTTTTAATTTTACATTTATTTCTTATCTTAATAGGACAGCCAGTGTTCGTTTTACAATACTGATGCTAATCTTTAAAGACAACACAGGGGTGAATATTTTATTGCTGTAAATGTGCCATTGGTATTTGTTGCTTCTTATATTCTTTTTCAAACCATTTGTCCAAATGTTTAGCTTCTTGTAGATGCATCACATAATTCGACAGTTCACTTCCTGAATAGACAATGTTAAATAATTGGATATAAGGACATGAAATTTGGTAGATAGATTTGCGTAATGTATAATTGTATAATGCTAACAGTGAGCATGCTGACATTCAAACATGCAACATATGTTTGTTATGCTGCCTTCTTGGCCAAGTCACTCCTGAAAAGGCAATAATATCTTTATGGTGTCTTGGTGAGTTTACTAACGACTAACCATATTAGGATGGTGTTCGTATTTACTAGGAGCAATAGCGAGTCTGTAAAATTTATGTTGAGATCGCACTTGACGTTATTGCTATTATAATACATAAAAACTCAAGAGCACAATATGTCAGCATTGATACATTTATAATTTCTGTTGGTTTGTTTCCCTTTATATTTGTGTGCATTTATTTTACTATGTGCACATTTTTTTTTTGCAATGCACAGTTTGTGCTAATGATATAGCATTACTTTATATTATGCACTTAATGTAATTTGACAATTATTAAGTATGTTTTGCTAATATTCATTTCATGATTGAAAAAGAAGTGCCTAATAATAGTAATAATAATAGCTCATGGTAAAGACAAGATATGTACTTGACTTGATTTTGGCTTAAACTAAGCAGAAACTAACTTGATCAGCTTGACCTAGCTGAAGTGAACTGCAATTGAATGAACATAAGGATCCAGAGCTCTCACTGCCTTCCAATGACATTTAACCAATTCTGTACAAAGCTTGCACTGTTTTAATACACCTTGTGGCTCCAGTTGCATTTTTGTGCCCTTCCTCATAACCCCTCCTTCGGAAGTAGTTTCCTGTGCTATGGCAATATATTTTTCATTGTTGGAATTTAATTGCAGATTTGTGCAGTGATGTAAAATGTTAAAATACAAAAAGCAATCTATAGCAAATATGGTGATTTAATACACAGCTGGGTTGGTATTTGAGACTTATTGCATGGTTTAATTGGTTCACGCGATGTGGGCTTGGCTGAAGACAGTTAATGAGGTGGAGAGTAGCTGCTTAGATTCAAGGGCTACAGTTTTTTCTTTGAATATGCTGAACAGAGAAGTGTTCTCAAAGTGCGTTTGTGTGTGTAGGTGGGGATGGAGGCTCTTTTGTTTCCAGGGCACTTTGCCTTCAAAAAACAGCCTTGTCTTCAACAAGATACATGACAGCTATACTGTACCTCTGCAGCTGGATAATTGTGCACAGCATGTCACTGGAGTGACTGCTTAAAGTCGCCCGGACTGTCCGCCCTGTTCTTCATGACTGTGTTGATAGCAAAAAGTGCAGAGACGTGGCTTTACAACATGTGCATAAAGACTCGGTGGTCAGAAATAGTAATAACCCTTTTAGCTGTGGTGTGATAGAGCCAAAGGTTGTTATTCTTCTATAGCGATACACATCAGCTTCAGAAGAGTCCACCATTTTGCACAGGACTAAAACATGGATGGAGAAGATAAATAAAGATTGAGAGTCATTTTACAATCAAATCATGTAGCACTGTTTAAGATAAGTTTCTTGGAGAAGCATGAAGGTCTCTTCAAAGATTGATTATTTCTTGACTGCACTGTTATTTTGGCATTAATGTAGCTGGCAGTTTTATCCTGTGATAAAAAATAATTATAATAAAAAAAAATTGAATTTGTATGGTTCCCAGATGACTAACCCTGCTTTTGGTCTTTTGTGTTTCTCTGCTAATAGTTGGCGCAAGTGTTGTCAGTGTTGTTGAGATCAATCAGTCCAGCACTTTGCTGCCAGCCCAGATCTGATATATTTTTTACTCATCTCTGTAAAGGATTCTGTTTTTTCTCCATTTCCTTTGCAGTTTTAATTTTTTTTCTCTAACTTTTAAACAGTATTCCTCTACCAGTTGCATTACCTTTGTCTTACTCCAGAGTTGTGTTGTTTTCTATGAGTTGTTCAGAGGGAATTTGCTTTCTCATTGTTACTGTTGAAATCCACCACTATTGCTCAATATGTGCATGGGTGCAGTCCCAGTGCCACAACTCCAAAATATCATGGCAACATAAAGTAAATTCCTTCTCCAGGTAATTGAATAACCACGCTCCTGTCTTGCTTTTATCATCCTCCACCTTGATGTCCAAGCTCTTCTTGCTTCAGTGCACACTAGCATTGTAGCAATCTGCTTGGCGGGTGATGCAGTGGAGGTGCAGAGGGGCTCTGCTGCTCGTGCTTTGGATGTGGATGCCGTAGCACCACTGACAATCACTCACTTGCTTCCTGATTATCGAGCCTTTTCCATCGGACCTGTGTTCTGTTTCATTTCAGATTTCCAGATCATTTCAGGAGGCTATAATATACAAGAGCATATGTAAAGCAACATTAATATGGTTTTATGTGTATAAAATGTCTCTACAGAGAGAGTCTTTACGTGCATAATAATGCAGGGTAGTGGCTATTGAAAATGCAAAGAAAATTTAAGAGGAAACCACTCTTAGGTGGAAAGTTAGTCACACAGTAACTGCAGTAGGGAAGATTGCTGGAAAAATTGTTTAGTGTTGAATTTGAAGATCTCTATCCTAAGCTCCTCTCAATAGACATTTTTTGTTGGTGCTTCAGAATTGTAATTGGGTAAATGATTGGTTAGTTTCCTTGTCACTCTTTGAACTGGCTTGTCATCTGATTGGTGACATGATGGGTTGGACTTCGTTGTGAGGCTGTAATCAGTGTGTTCTTTTATCTCAGATCATTTGAGTTACATTATGCTGAGAGGTATTATGGAATTATTGATCAATAATGCAAAACAAAACTGCTTCAGTGTGTGCATGAGTGTAAAATACATTGTCATTGAAGAATTTCACATAGCAAGGCGAATACATAAGGAGAGACGGGAGACTGAAAATGTCTGGTCAGCTGAAGCTGGTGGAAACCTTTACGTTAACAATGCAACCAACTGATCAAAGCAAATCAGTGACCTACTTATTCTTGCATTATTCAATCTCACCCAAATTTACCTTGAGGGTAAGCAAAAGGGGGAGTCCTGAAAAGGAGAGAGGGAGTCCCTCAGGAGGAAGCACACTGTTGGAGAAGAGGCTATAAACATCAGCAGAGGATGAAATCAAAAAGAATTGTGGCACAGGTAGAGCCCCCCCTCAAGGCCTTTATTGTGGTGTTCATCAAACATTAACAGTGAGGACAAATACCATGGAGGAAAATGTAGCGCTTGGAGAGCAGTGATGATGAAAAGCCCCCAAATGCATCTGACGAGTAAATATTGAATTGAAAGATAAACAAGGTGAATATCTTTCATTATTCATGCCAATAGGGAGAGACAAGAAAACATGATTGCATGGAAAACAACATCCTTTATCTGTCCAGCCCTCTCATAAAACACTTTCTGACTCAGTGGAAAGGGGGTCAAAGCAAATTCACAAATCAGTGTGGTTTTTACATTGTGTTGTATTTGTTCTGTTTTGCTACATAACGGCATATAGAGCTGTCAGAAGGTAGTTCTGTGTTTCAGCATCATCTCACGTAATCTGTTCTTTCGAATCCCCCTGAAATGACAGCTGCACGCAGAGGCCTCTTTATGATTGTGCCACAGTGCACACTCCCATTTCTATTCATGTGGTGAAGCTCCTTATTGCTAGCTACTCTGCATTCAGTGGGTCTATTATCCCCACACATCCACGCTTGGGATGCAAGGCGGGTTCACTCTGATTTTCAGTACTTCTCTCCTTTTCCGCACTTTTGTATTACAGCACAGAGACACATGTGTTTCTGTCTTTCCATTTGTTTGTGCCATTAATTGCCCAAATAGAAAACAAACGGGGAGTGATCCTGGTGCATAAAATATGTCCTTAATTGTGTTTGTCCAGACACCACACTCACAAGGACAGAGAAAAAAATAAGCCATCTTGAACTCACAGATCATCCCAATAAAGGCCCATGCTGTGTCTAGGGAGAAGGAGTAAAAACAGAAGGGTTCTAAATAAATCAGGCACAGTGGACAGTAAAGTAGGATAAAGGGGTCTGTCTCACACCTGGGACGTTGCCCTAAAAAACTCTGTCAGTTCCTGCTAGAGTCAGGTAAAGCTTCAAACAAGTTTCTCGGATCACAGTGTGGTTCACACAATGCGTGATGTTCCACTAGGAGGGAACTCTGACTTGTTTATCTCATCACAAAATCACTCTGAATCAGACCATGCTTTCTGACATGTTAACTGCTATTGTATTCCTGTTTGGGTTTTACCTGCTTTCACCCCATCATGTTCTCTGATTGGCTTGAGTTTCGGTTCTTACTGAAAATCTGATTAGAATCTGTGACTCATCAGCAAGCTGCTCTCACAGCATCTTTAAAGAGTTTGCAGATAGTGACTGTACGCAGCTTAAACCGTCCATTGAACAATCGCATCACAGGCTAAGTGCAGATGTGAAAGTTTCCAAAATTATCTGAAGATGTATTTTGGATTGATCACTTTGTTCACTGATTTATTCCTGGGTCACATGAAGGACTGTCTACTCAGCTTACATCCCCTGTACCCTCCTCATTGTTCCCCCATACTTTGATTATATTTATTCTATCAGCATTGACCATCATATAGATTTTGTTTTGTTTTTACATTTTAAATAGTCTTGTTTCATTGTAGAATTGTGCAAAGTATTGATTCATTCAGCCCTTCCTATTCCCCTCTGGCTCCCTCTCCAGTAACATATTGGTCTTTGCAAATGGCAATGATGTACTACTTGTTTATTTGCATACAGAGCAAGGAAGTGAGATCACAAGTGGTCACTTGAGATGTATTCTAATTCTTGGGGCAATGCAATCTGGTCAGCCGAGATGCATTATAATGCCAAGTATAGACAGGGCCACTGACATTTGGAAAATGAAATACTAATGACATGTCAGTCATGACTGTCACTACCTTTGGGATTGTGGTGCTGTTATTTCCCATTCTGACTGGGACAGAAGGTGATTATATATTACAAAGGATGACCAAGTCTGGTCAAACCAAGTTTTCCTATAGCCAATGTCCTTCTACAAAAGTCTTGACATGTGGCAGCCATTTTGGTATTGCCTCCAGGCAGCCATTACGGGCAAACTACAGCATGGTCTTCCTCTGCATGTGCAAGATTTTGTGTGAGTCTTGAGATGTGGTGCTGTACACTCTGACCTCTCTTTTGTTTTTGGCACTCTACTGCAATTGAAATAAATGTATTTATGTAATACTAGTTTGATATCCCTTGCTTTTCTTACAAAGCAGAGGATTGCCTACTTACAGAAAGGGAAAGGAAACTGAATGTGTCATCCTTCCATCTTTTGAAGAGCGAAATTTAATGTTCAAAATGATGTAAGTGGTCTGTCTCTACACTAAAATGTCTTTGTCTTAGCACTATTATCATAAGGGTGAAATATGTGGGATGTTTTCTGTGCCAGTAAAATTTACAGTCACTTATGTTCACCAGCGGATGAATCATAGCCACTTTGGTAATCTTTTTTTTTTTTTTTTTTTACCTCGCACCATCTTCAGGTCTAACTTCCACTTTGTTAAAATTATAACATCCCCATAGTTGTTGTTCTGGTGTTGAGAGGGTGAACATATTTAACAGCAGACCTTTCAAACATCAATTCAGACAACAGATTCTGATGCTTTTTTCAAAAAATACTAACTATGACAAATTATTAAAACCCACCTTACCTGCATATCTTTTGACACAAACTGTGACAAAGGTGAAACAGTGAGTGTCTCTTATTACTTGCAGAAACACACATTTCACATAATTGCTGTCCACACATTATCCCCAATCCATTGGGTTTCTTTTACACATTTTTCAGGTTTCACCTTGCCATTAAGTACAATCCATTAAATAAAATTGTTTCTCAATAGATTGTACCGACTGCATTACATGACCATTTTGCCTTTGTGTGAATATGTGAGAGTGCATGGATTTTATGAACGTTGTCTGCTTATCTGTCTTTGTGATCTGAGGCCAAATACTAAAGCATCACACACAAACACACGGCATTCACACACTTATCAACTTCAACTTGGCAGCCATTTGCCCAGAAACAGTCCTCCTCATTAGGCCGACCACCTTCTGCGATAATACTAGGGGCAGTGTGACCTCGGCCTGTGCCAACATCACCTTCCCCCCTCTCATCATTACCACCAGGGCAACACATTCCAATTGCCATTGTTTTACTTGTATTCCATCGTCTGCTTCACTTCCGCCCACCAAGCATTGCACTGTTTACAGGAAGCTCAACTCCACAGCAAGGACACATCGAAAATAAGATGTTAGACCAGCATTAACATATATGCCCTTGATTGTTAGGTAGGTTATACCTCTAAACAAGAGCAATGGTTACATTATTAAAATGAGATGTGTTTACACTTATTTAAAGCCAGACAGAGTAGGAAATTAATTTGTTGTACAACAGAGCTGAATCTATCCATCTTCTACCGCTTATCCGGGTCGGGGTCACGGTGACAGCAGTTTGAGCAGAGAAGCCCAGACTTCCCTCTCCCCAACCGCTTTGTTCAGCTCTTCCTGGGGAATCCTGAAGAGTTCCCAGGCCAACTGAGAGACATAGTCTCTCCAGTGAGTCCTGGGTCTTCCCCAGAGCCTCGTCCCGGTGGGACGTGCTCGGGACACCTCACCAGAGAGGCGTCCAGGAGGCATCCTAACCAGATGCCCGACCCACCTCATCTGGCTCCTCTCGATGCAGAGGAGCAGCGGCTCTCTTGTGAGCCCCTCCCGGATGATTGGGCTTCTCAACCAATCTCTGAGGGAGAGCCCAGATACCTTGTGAATGAAACCCAGAATGTTTTTTTTTCTTCAGTTTTTTTAGTGACTATGACTATTTGTAAGAAACTAGGTATGGCATTTAGGTTAGACTTTTATGCATGTGACCTGTCACACATTATGGGTTGTTTTTTTCCCACGACAGGACCAAGGTTTTGTGAAGAACATCAGCTGTGAGACTGAGATTCCAGCTAACTGGATGGCGAGGCAAACTCACTAATTGAAGATGGGTTCCTTGTCCCTTCCTTGCTCCCCTCCCTTTCTTTTTCTTCTTCTATCTTTTTCTTTTGTGCAGACTCTATTATTTTATATATTTTTTTACTTGTTTTGATTATTGTGATGAAGGCCTTTAGCCAGCTTGTTTTTGCTGTTGTGTAATGATAGACATTATTCAAATCTATTTCTGCATGGGTTATGTTATTCAACCACCAGGACTTCTTGACGCTCTTAAAATCTTCTGGTCCTTATTAAGGAAACAAAATCATCATCTGTAACCATGGGGTTACATACACAATTAGTATAATTCCCTGTACTGGATATCTGCAGATTATCAGACTAATACCCTTATCCATATATCTTTGATAATAGATAAAATTTATAGATAAATAAAGGGAATAACATGCACACATTTATGCTCCCTGAAAATCTGGATAGTTTCTTCATATTGCCTTCTCAAATTAGTCAAATCCCAGGGCACCTCCGCATTAAAGTTGTACAAATACAAATATATATCTCGTCTTTATCTTGACTCTCTCGCTTTCTGTTTTTTCCTCTCAAGTGTGTGACTGTAAGCCACTGTGCACATCTGAGTGATCTCTTGATCAAAAACATTCACCACTTTTTCATCATATTCCAACAGCTCCCTTGGTGTTTAATTTGTCGCCCAGCAAAGAGTTGTGGGCCACTTCTCATGTGTAGCATTTGGTTTCTCTCAGTCTAACAGCAGTATAACTATATAACTTAAAGCTCACGCTGCATTATTTGTTGTCCCTTTCCCTCCAGGCTGTGTGCATTCATCTCTGTGTACTGCCAGCACCGCCTAGTCTTCATGCTGTCACCCAGTTATAGCTCAGTAAAAACCATAGTCCTCTCAGGCCAACTAATTATGGACTTTGATTATTCCCATTTTGTTTTACTGAGTGTGGGGCCCTAGCCAACAGGCGAGCTGGCAGAAAGGCCAGCACCAGTGATTGTCTCAGTTTCGGGTCTAATTGAGCCAAATGGGAATGGCTGTTGCCAGAGTTCACTCTCCTCCAGTGTTTACATGCTGAATCGCCAGAGAGACATTCATTACTGCATCACTGAAAACTTCTCTAGACACGCTCTCCCTCACACAATTTGTAGCCATATTGATAAAGAGTTGAAGATCTCAGTGGGCTGCATGTACAGCTGGGCCCGCCGATGCTGAGAAGAAATGCAGTTTTCCAATGGTGCTTCAGTCTACATTACAGAGCCATTATTTCTATCTGCTGTACCTGTCTCAACATTACCGACAGAATGTTTGCTGCTGTTCAAACCACGGTGGCTTATAACTGCATACGAGGGAGAATGAAGTAATATTTGCTGTCTGATTGATTTGCCGTCGCTCTTTACGCATCTCCTCACGTGTTTTCTTGTGATAGCTCCACTTTCCTCTCTGCCTCCCTTGAAGGTATATGTAGGAGAAGGAAAAGATGAGTCTGATGTGGCAAATGTGGCATTAAGCATTGTCTTTTTGCTCATATTATATTGTATTGTTTGCTGAATGGGGTCAACCTGGCAGTGACAATATAGTGAATAGGAACCAAACTCACTGGTTAAGTGCTAGGACAGAAGATGCTCTTGGAAGAGCTGAGTTTTCAAGAGCTTTTTGAAGATTGACAGAGACGCACCTGTCTTGGTAGGTCATCCCACCAGCATGGAACAACCCATGAGAAGAGTCGATTGTCTTGTGCGGGGTGTTGGCACCACCAGACAACAATCCTTTGATGAACGGAGTAGTCGAGGAGTAACATACAGTAAGTCTTAAGGAGAGCATTTAATGAAGCACTTTGTAGGCTAGCATCAATGATTTGAGTTTGATGCAGGCGGCTTAAGGTAGCCAGTGGAGCTCAATGAACAGAGGTGTCCTTTTAGGCTGATTGAAGACCAGGCGCACCACCGCGTTCTGGACCATCTGTAGCGGTTTCACAGCACAGGTGACTTGATTAACAACGTCAGCAAACATCTTGAGGATTTAATGTTCTCAATCACCAATTTCAGATCTTCCTCAACAGAAAATTAAATCTATTTTGTAAATGTTGTTCCTATTTAGAGAAAAATAGACGGTACATGTGAGTGGACACCAGAGTGATTGATAGCTGGTATCATCCAATAGCTTTTCCTGGTTACAAAACCTGAACACGGCACGACCAAATTGCTCATCTCGAATCTTGTGAACAGGAGTTCAGATTCTAATGGTTGACATCACTATCAGTTGCCACCACACAATGTTTTAATAGATGAACATTATTTGATGAAACATAACAGATGAAATGAATGCAAGCATGTTGATACATCTGCCTCATAGTGTAATTTGTAGCTCTCCTGCAGGTAGAGCACCAGGGGTGGGTGGGTGGTTTAGGGGGGCTTATGTGCAGTCACTCTATGCCAAATATTAACTTTGGCTCTCTGGTAAAGTTCTACCCAAATGCATTTAAAGCATTTGCTGCCGTTCAATGCCAACACTGAAGTAAACTTTTTTGTATGCCTTCATTATCATTTCATAATTATTTCTTAGATTATATTTGAACAGATTCTTTATTGCAGGAGCCTTTCTTTCTTCACTTCTTCAGTAACGCACTGCAGGCACATGACAACCACCTCAAAGCTGTCAGGGAACTACAGGGAGGGAAACATAAATCCTGCGCGATAAATCCTTGCCACTATCGAGCTTGGGACGACACAGAGCTTTATTTTATTCCTCATACTGGGCTCTGTTATTGAGGTCAGATTATCAGGGAGAGTAAGTGATGCAAAGGGAATACAATACCACCACTGCTTACATATGGATAATATGATTAAGGTGCTATAAGCCAGGCTTTGACACTGACACACACAATCCATGTGGCAAGTGCATGTTTATATCTATGTGAAGACAGCATGAATGTGAATGTCATACTCCGGCTGTGGCGTGCAGTTGCTATCTGATTTGTCTATAATTCATAGAGGCAGAATTGGTGGTTGACTGGCTGATTCATGGGTTGATGCAGCAAGATAATTCACTTAACATCTTTTTGATAGACCTCTTTTCAATAAAGCCATCATTAAAATAAAACCTTCATAGAGCAAGCACAGTGTTCATTATGTCACAATGTAGTGTGTGGCATAAGCGTTTTTCTTACCAGTAAACTTTTTTTTTTCTCTTTGGAAGCCTTGACAGCTGCTAATGGAGTTGAGCTGAGATATTTCAGCCTTTCAACTTTGGAAAAGACTATTATCCCGTTGCACTGTCCTTATGAAAAAGTGTTCACACTGACACTGATAACATCAGTGGTAAATGCAGACATGACCAATTATCATACAACACATCTCCTCTTCCAATGGTAAAAGGACCTTTTTAAAGAGGGTGATTACTGTAACCATGTGCAATCCAACCTGATTGACTCGATAGGTGATGGGACTTTAATGCTTAAAAAAAAACTGTGTCCACCTGAAAGGCTCACACTAACATTGATCATGGCAGCATTAAACATTTAAGTAATCACTGCACTTAGTTAAATGATTGTGTAATGAATAATAGATGAGATGAAAGGCGGACAAAGTAATAAATGGTGTAAGGAATAATTACTGTCCATGTGACATTCAGCCATGCCTTTACATCCACAAGGACATTTGCTTTTTGAACTGCACCAACTCTGTCACTCTACTGTCTAATGAATCAGGGCGTTTGCCTATAGGGATGCAGCGCACACAGGGACCTGTCTGCATGACTTCAGAGGACATTACACTGGCTCACATTCGTTTCCTGGAGACTAACTTCAACCTTAGTCATTGGGGATTTAATCAATTCACATTACTCTCCTGAAATGTGAATGCAGCGTTAGAATGCCATTGGTTTGTTTGATCAATTAGTGATTGATTTTTTCAAATAAAAGCTGCATCTATTCTGCATTCAATTCTATTATATTCTATACTATAAAGAGCACACATGCTGTACCTAAAAAATCAGCAGAACACATTAAAATGACATAGTGGAGAATTCTCCCAGAATTACATTTTTATACAACTAAATCAACATCAAATGGATTTTTACATTTTATACAGAAGAGAAAATGTTGTTGTTTTTCATTTACTAAAAATATCCAGTCTTGCAGTACATTTGTATTTGAAGTGAATTCAACCATATTGGGACTCACAGCATATCATTTATATCTGGGAAAGATTTTGTCAAGACCTTAACTAAAGCACTTTCATTCCCTAAACCTAACCACAGATGGGACACTGGATGTGAAGCCTAGTCTCTGGTTGGACAGTCATATTCTGTATGACGCACACCCAAGCTATGCAATGACGTATCTGATGCTACAAATAAATGTGATATCTTACTTATTTAAAAAAATACAATATAATGAACATCATCGTTCAGCCACTGATTACATTTACCAAAAAAGCACAGTTGCTGTTTTCAGCTGCGTTGAGACTTTCAATTATTTCATAAAATAAAACAACCCAGTTCACAAATGCGCTTTGCGGTTGTGTTTGTAAGATGCTGCTTGTGTGTTTGTCAGATTCATTATTGTGTTTCTTCCTGTTAATACTGTTCAGTAGGCTGCTTGCGTGTTATCACATTAATGAGGATATTTTCTTCAATAGACCGTGTTTTGTTTATTCACTTTGTCTCAAATGCCACTGTAATTCTGGTCTATTCTGGTCGTGACAACGTAGAGTACATTTTAAACATCAGTTGTCTGAGAGTGTTTAAAGTCACTAAATCCTGCCCCCCCCCCCCCCCCCCCCCCCCCCCACACTCCCCCCCGCACACACAAACACACACGGACACCCTCTTCAATCACTTGATGTAAATAGGCTGAGACCTGTTGCAAGTTCGGCTGATAAATTCAGCACTGTCTCTGTGTTTATCATGTCAAGATGACTTCACTCTGGTTCCTCTTTAGCCCTGCTGTGTCTACCAACCACACGCATTTTGCTCAAAGCCCCTCATTTCCTGAGCGTGAGTGGGGAGGATGAGGGGTTGCACAAGTGAGACAGCTTGGTAATTAGTTCTTGAGCATGCTCTTGCTAAATATTCCTGCCTAATGACAAGGCTAAGCTGGTGCACTGCGCCTGATGCCCTGGGGTTTGGTTTGCCTCCACAAACTGTGATCATAATCCAGACACAGTAAAACTATGGCACGATGCTGCAAAATAAATAATGAATAACTATGTGAATAAATAAAGGAATGTTGTTGTTAGGGCACACTTTGAAATGTACATCTAAAGCAATGATTTGTCAGCCATCAATAGTCTTTCCGGAGGGTATCCTCTTTCTTTCTTTCTCTCTCTCTCTCTCTCTCTCTCTCTGTCTCTTTCATTCTCTGTTTGTGTCTCTGTCTCTGTGTCTCACTCCCATTTAGTTAGATGATTGCCTCCTGCAGCCCCAGGGAGCGATAGCAAATACAAAGTCTATTACTTCCTACAGCACTTACCTACCAATATGAAACACTCAATAACAACAGGACCTACCATATATACTAACTTGTGCAGTCTATTAGCCAAACACCAATTCTATCCCACAGCAGTCATCGATACAAGGAAACCCCAGAGTAAAATTATCCACAATGAAATGACTCTGTGGAGAATCATGCAAGTCGACTACATCAAAATGGGCATAATGGAGGAAAAAAAATCTGAGAGATGTAGGAGCTAATACAGAAAAACAAGCAAATGAGCACACAAACACAATGGTGCTAATGGGGGATGTTAGCCACATGGAATGTGGCATGCAGTCTCACATACAGGTATACACACAGTCACACAAACACTGCTGTGCTGTCCCTGTGGGCTAATGGCTGGGCACTGAGCATCCAGATGCTAACCTCATTTCCCCCCCCATGAAGCAGGGTCCAACCTCTCAGGGCTCAGGTGTTAATTTATGCTACTGCACCAGATTCCTCCCACCTCGACTAAACAGCCTGACCCCAAGCCCAGCATGTCCCACAGTGGAGCTACACCTCTGTTCATGCCGGCTCAATTTCATCCTTCAAAGTCAGCCATCCTCATCCTGCTCAGCCGTATTCAGCTGCGGGAGCAGAAGATGAATGGTGCAGAAGCAAAGTAAAACATAAAGGAGCAGATTTCTGATAGAAATGGTCAGCGGTTGTTCACAGTGTGGAATTAAAAACAAAAGAGCAGCAGCACATACTCCACATGAATATGTAAAGTGTATGTAATAATGTATATATGTAATAATGTATGATAAAGATGTATTTAATATTGCAACAAGACATTTGGCAAGAATTGTAAAACAACAAAGGGACTTCAGTGTTGTACCAGAGAACAAATGGATAATTATTAATAACACCCCATTGCATATCTACTTTTTCTTTAGAGAAAAAGAAAAGAACATAATAGTAGAGAGAGTAAAGGTGTGTGTGGGTCGTGGGGTGGTTCAGGTTGGAGTAAGGTAACAAATGTCCACTTGACATGTGAGAGGCCAAACTTTAATTAATTATTAATGATCCGTGGTTGTCGCTGCAGTCCATTCACATCAGTGTTGAGACATTGGTGGACACAAAGAATGACATACAATAAACAAAGATGAAGGCTCCTGAGCACCTGGCTTTTAAAGCTGTTTTCGTATTACTCTGTCACTCCCCTGGACAGAGGGTGTTTCACAGTTGCCCTAAAGCTTTTGACAGTAAGTGGTGGAGGCCGAGGAGAAGGAAAATGCCATGGGTGGCTCGCAGCACAGTCCACAATACACAAAGGTATTAAAGACCAGAAAGAAGAAAAGGCTTTGGGAATGTATAAACGTGAAAAAAGGGGCAGAGATAGCCTTCGAAATTCATGTCTGGAGTGGAAGATGATTTGCTTTGTTGTCCATCCCAACGGTCAGTCAGGAAATGGAGGCCTTGCAGTTCAAAGGCAGCCAGCTGGTACACCTCTTACAAACCTGCTGGGACTGTGACATTAAATTCAGAGCTGTTTGGCAACAGATTTTATCACATTATACCATTTAGGACTTTTGTTCTTGATGCCAGAATTAGAATAGTAGCCAGTGTGTCTGCCATTTAAGCACTGAGCTGGGGGTATAAAATAGCCTATATTTAGAGGAAAATTCAATAACACATCAACAGTAAGCTGGTGTTTTTTTTTCCCTTCAGTTCACCTAGAGCCAGCCTCTTCTGAACCAGGAAAAGCAGAGGCTTTAATGTGCATCCACATTAGCCTGTGAGCTGGCACTATCATTAGCACTGCTGGCCGTGGAGGGGGTAAGGTGGGGGAAGCTTAATGCCCAAAGCCTTCTCTTTTATTGAAATATTTACACAGGTAAACTCACTGTATCTCCGCAGCTCCATTTACAGGAGATATCTGGGTGTCAGACCAAAGTCAGAATCGATAAAACACAATTATAGCAGGACAACCCATCGCTGGATCTTGAGTGATAGGAAGGTGGTGGATTAAAGCGTCAGGGGCTAAATGCATAGGTTAGCCACAGGGGTGGGGATGTGACTGGACATTATCTGCTGTGTAGCTTTGTTGCCTTCACTGGTGGGATTAGCAGCTCATAGTTCTCCGCACAATGCCTCATTATTCACCAAAGCCTTGCCTTTCTTTTCATTTTCACATTGATTACTGATACCCCTGAGCTTGGCAATAGTTAACGTGCTAGCTGGAATGACATACATATCTATTATGCTCCAAAAATGGCTTAAATCGGAGAGAAGAAAATAAAAAGCCCAAAGACAAACAATAACCTTGAAAATCACTGCCAGCATTTTAGTCCACATTGGCATTCAAGGCCACTGCTCCAACAAATCAAATGACCAAGGAGTCAACAGCACTTGTTTTGAAAAGGAGCCTTTGGAAAAGAGCGTAGCCAAGGTCACAGGCCTGGGAGCCACAGAGATCAGGTGTAATAAGTTTGAATTTTATTACAGATAACTGATTGGCTACATATCACTGTTTTTTCCCCACAACTTGCCATCAATGTTTCCTCCTATTTGCAACTAATCAGCTATTACACACAACCTTGAGGAAATGTCAACTTGATTCTACATGTGTGGCATGTTACTGGAGTGTTTACACCATACGTGGATGTGAAGTGTGCCGTCATGTGTGTATCAAGATTAAAAAAAAAAAAAGGAACCAAGCTGGGGGAGTAAGTGGTTTGGGTCTGTCAGTGTCACCGTAAACCACCTGAACCACCCTCTACCCTCTAATAAGATTGAGCACCAAGCCAAGCTGAACAACTGCCAGACATGGTGACACCACCTGAATAGAGAGGAGATCTCTGGCAAAGAGAAGAGAGGATGTTTTTTAAGAGAGGGCAAGCGGAAACATTTTCATGCTGCATGTCACTGCAGAGGCAGCTCTGCTACTGCTTTTGGTCAAGGAGAGCTCAAAGATTTGCCTGTCAGGTAAATCAAGTTTGACTTTTATTTCTTGGTGTGATGGAGGCACTTTGTGGCTGCTAAGACATCCTGGACGGAGAGAGATGATATTTTAAGGATGCAGTGTGGGAAGAGGCTTGCAGAAAAACACGTACTATAACACTTTCTGCATGGAATATTTGATACTTACAACATGCAGTCAACATTAAGCCTCCCGTGCTACTAATTGTGATGAACAAGCATCAGTTTGATTTCCTGTCTAAGACTCAAAAAAATAGTGCAATGCATGCTGTTGCGGTGTACAAGTGGAGTTCTTGACAAAATGTGTTTCACAGATAAGAGCATGAATCAGGAGGTCGGTATAAAATTAAAAAATAAATTAGTCGGAGAGAAAAAGGAAGGACACAAGACAAAGACAAATGCAAAAAATCACATGAATCAAAACAACCACTGACAAGAGAAGGCGCATACCATACTAGGATAGTGTGATGGAAACAAACTGGCATATGGGCAACTTGTGGGAAATAACAAGGGAACAGGTGAGTGGAAGAGATGCAGGTGAGGGGATCACTAGCTGGATGAGGCAGGAAGGTGGGCATGACACCGTCTGAATGACTGTATGCAAAAACGGCTCCACTGAAGGGATGAGCAGAGTGCTCTTTTTAGGGGTAATTGAAGACTTGAAAAACTGTAAGAAAACCACAGCAAACACAACTGAAATGCCTTTATTCACCATATGACCTTGTAACTTTCTTTTACTTTCTTTCCTTTGTGGGCTAAATGCATGCAAGTGCTCATCTTTTTTCCTCATGCAGTACTTGGATATTCCGAATAGTGCTACACCTTCTGAATTCGATCTTTGAATGGAAAATGTCATATGTCTAACCTAATGCTTGTAGCAGCTGTGCTCTTGTACTGCTCGCTGTGTAGTGCCGTGCGATTGCGGTGGGAGTGTCAGTGTGGCTCTGCCCTGCAATGGCCTCCTCTTCACCCAAAGTCATTTACGCTAAATGTTTTTTAAACACTGTCTGCCTGCCTCAGGTAGATATTACTTAGCTGAGGCAATTGGCAATTTGCAAGACACCAGAGCAGACCTCTGCATAATGACTGCTGAATTATGTTGGAGGACTCCATTAATGTGGCACAGCCTCCTTGGCAGCCATTGATGCACTTGGTATGTCTGCGGGCCTGTGGTTATCAGCAAAAGGGCTAATGATGCCAGCAAGCAGGTAGCATCGCAGATATGTCACATTGTATTAATATTATCAGCATTGCAGTGTATTTATGTTTGATTAAAAGTTTCACTGCAAAGAAACTTTTTGCTATAATTGTCGTCATCATCATCATCATCATCCCAACAGAAACTGGATCCTCAGAAACAATATGGCAGCGTAATTGTTGGTGACCTTTCACCGATGCTCCATGGAGTCAGTGCTAAGCTTTACCATCACACTGTGGTTTGCCAGCTGCAGCAGAAAGGACCGAATGCTAGAGGGTCATTAACATCACCCAAATACTCATTTAATGCCCTCTTCCCTCTCTTGAGGACATTTGCAAAGCACACTGCCTCAGTAGAGTCCAAAACATTCTCAGAGACTCTCCCCGCCAGAGTCATCACCTATTTGAACTGTTGCCCTCGGGGAGACACTTTAGCACAATAAAGGCCAGAACAAACAAACTGAAACACAGCCTGAACTGGTTCATACTGTCTCCATTGTGATATAAAGCACTGACACCACTTCATCCAAAACTTTCTTGCAATAGTCCGAATAGGTGACAAAGGCTACAGTTGATAGCCGAAACTGTCAAGGTAAACAACCTTCCTTTGTCTGACTAAATGAAATTTAAACAGTTTCTACCCTGGAGTTCTGACTGAACTTAACACTGCACAATCCTGAGCACTTTCAACTTAACCACACCGACCCTTCTGCAATATACAGGTTGACTGTGCAATATTCTAACAGAGAAAGTTGGTGGATAGTTTAAAAGTAAAACTTAAAGTGAGCCCTCATCTTTTTTTTTATCTTTTTTTCTTCTCTTTAGAACTTTAAATCGCACTGAGTTTGAGAGCTGCTTCTTCTATTTTGTTGGACTTTAAAGAGATTCATCATAACTGTATGACTCATCACTTAACTTTTATTCTGGCAAACCTGTGAGTTGATACAAAGTTATAACTGCAATGATTGCTTCAGGTTACAGTCCACACATTATACCATAGGGTATGGTATAATAATGTGTCAGGTGGACAACCAATAAAATGCTTATTAGGTACATATATACAAGGATGAGCATGCGGGAGTTGGGTGAAGTAGACTCTATTATTATTATTATTATTATTATTATAATATTATCATTTTTTTAATATCTATATCAAAACTTTCTACTTGGAAAAACAACCATCTCAGATGTCATCATTCATCTCCAACTTTCTTTATTCTCATGTCTTACATTGCTCATCCGACTGTAATCAGACAGAGGTCAGGCAGACGGCCTGGATTTCCTACATAGGGTGCCCTAACATATTGGTCATTTAACAAGACTGTCCTCTATAGAATGTAACTATGGGTCATAGTTAAGACCCATAGGTATGCTTTTGAAGTAGCCGCCCCTAGCGGTATTAATAACAGCAATCTGGTACCTTGGGTGCGTCATCATCAAGTAGCTTTGATGAGATTTCCACTGGCAGTTTGCAATTTTTTTTTTATGCCTTTGTCTGTTAAGTTACTATTTGGCCCTGTAGTTTTTTTTTTTAGCCCTAACCTCACTAACACTTATTCAGGGGTTGGCCAAAACGACCCATAGTTATGTTTAGGAAGGCAGGTTGCATTTAACCCAGGGGTCAATTTTCCCTCAGATGACAGCTGTTGGGCTTACTAGACACATACAATTACACCTATTGTTACATGCGGAAGTGGGCCAATGGAGGTTCAGTGTGTCCATCAGAAATGCCGTTGCAGGTATGCATGTACGTTTTTGTCCCTATTTTGACTGATGCAAAACAATCAGGAATAAAGAACAAGACAAATATATGATGAATGGATTTGTATATCGTCGGTTAAGCATCTGCCTTGATATAGCAGTTAGGCTTTTGCTCTGGCCGATACTTTTTGGGCCGATATGTTTGTCCGGGTACTCCTGTAAATCATTCATATGCAACCTCACAGTAATCCATTGTGGCAGTGTTGTGATCACTGTATCTCTGAGGTCCACACATACAATGCAGCACATAAAATGGAAATGCACAATACAAAGTCCACTTCACTTCTTTGCAAGTCCCTCCTTTGCTCCGTGAAAATAGTGCTGTTCTGTTGCCATGTTTTCTCACTCTCTGTGAGGCTGTGGATGTGAATGACAGGAGCTCTACTGGCAGGCTGTCAGAAATCAATTTGGCACCATCAGAGCATCAGTAGAATATAGGCTTAGTCTCCTTTCACATACCCACACATAATTATTGTATGTACGTTTCAGCCACTGGATCCAACCAAAGCACACATCTCGCCCGAGACACTGCACCTGTTCTGTATTAATAATATAATATTAAACACAGATTGGATAAGGACAGAGAAACATGTTGGCTTCCATTCACATTGGCAGTTTGACTTGTCATTCATCATAACGTGAAATGCCCAATCTCGTGTTTTGTTAAGCTGAATTGATAAATTCAATTGCATTGAAACCAAACCTGAACCAACGAGGGTCTCTTATGGTAGAGCTTGACCACAGTCACCCAACCAGATCCCATTTTGTTTTAGCACTGCCGCGACATGAGCCCTTTGAAGCAGTAACAATCATTACAGTTCCACTCGTCGTTGGCGGAGGGGAGGAATTTAAAAAGGAGAAATGAAAGAGAGAAGCTTGGGCCTCTGCAGGATTGTCGGCCATGTACCCGAGCTGGAACACCCAAAGAGCTTTAAGTGATATAAATGTCCCTGAGTGACAGCATAAATCTGTATGATGACAAATAACCTCTTTGAAGCCTGTACCGCAGCAAATAGGATACCATTTCTGTATTTTAAAAAGGCAGAAGGACTTAAAAAAAAAAGAGCCCTCGACAATGTCACAGTGGCAGTTTTAGTCGTGTAGAAACTGTGAGAGAGAGAGAGGGCGTGAGGTGGTTATCTAAATAAGAATGTCACGCCTGCTCCTCTTATATTACACTAC